>NW_021604587.1:12830971-12862889 GCF_004785775.1 Grammomys surdaster
AACCAAACCAAACCAAACCAAACCAAACCAAACCAAACCAAACCAAAAGACAATGGTGTAAACATGGGTTGGTCAGAACAGGGCAAAGAATTTCCTTGAGATGTCATTGGGCATGTGGCTGGGTATTAGAGAGGTCAGTGGGAAAAGAGGCACAGATGAGAAATGTAATATTAACAGCCAAAGCTATTTACCAGCCCAGCAAAAACAGAAGTCAAGTGCCACAAATCCAGAGACAATGGTATCTGAGCTGATGTTGGTCTCTTTAGCTCTCTTGCTTCATGGTTCCTACAGCAATGTTACATTTTTACAAGAATCTCTGCCTGTTTGGTAATGAGTCTTTCAATTCTTTCTTTCTGAGCTCACTGATTTCCGCCTGTGCATAGATTACATTTGAAAGTGAGGCTGTCTCCACCCGTGCTGCCAGGAACCTTCCAGGAATCTCCCCAATCAGAACACTCAATCAAGCCTGTCCATGAAGTCTGTCTACACAGTGGCAGCATCAGCAGGTGGCACAAGTGGCGTCTCCCACTGAGGAGACCACAAACACAGACATCTGTTGCCAACTGCTTGGAAGAAAGCTGCACATACACACTGCCTCAGAGGGAAGTTCTTAAGAGCCACGCATATGCCAGGGTCTTGGCTTTTTTTTCAATTTAAGAATAATTTGCTAAATTACTCAGACTATACCATATGCAAGAATGTAAAGTTCTTTCCCACCCCCTCCCAGCCTCTCTGACAAATTATGCTGGTAGCTCCTAACTGAAGGCCCTGAGCCCCACCCCCCTTACCTAGAAAAAATTGCTTCTGCAAAATAAGTCTGCACTCAGTGAGCTGCATATCCTGTTTCTAAGCCAAGTTTCTAAAGTGCATTTTCTCCAAGTCATGATGGCAAGGTCCTAGGAAGACAATGGCCACCAGGAAAATACTATCTAGATTCAGCAATGATTAGACAATTAAGTATGTTGAAGAATGAGAAAACTGAAAAGAGTGAAGAACTGTGTGGTAATGAGACTCCATGGGAATTGTTTCCCAAAGGCATTCTCTGGAGGATATAATATTTTTCTCATGCTCTCTTTAAGAGTGGGATTTCCAGAGTCTGGAAACAGGGCAGTCTAAGCAGTTCTTACGAGTGTGCCATGTATGTGATTTTAGAAGTGTTTGGTTAATGTTTTGTACTGTGCATACTCATGGGATTCAGTATGCTATTTTAGCACATCCATATAGATCCAACCTCTCTTCCTCCAGCCTTTCTCTCTTTCCCAATCTCCATTAATCACTATTTTGCATTTTGGGCCAAAACATTTTTTTAAACTTGTTTGTATGAAACAGAACACTATCACTTGTTTTTCGTGACTGTCTTATGGGTTTTTTCACTTAACACAGTATCCTCTTCTTTGATCTGTTTTGCTTCAATTTGTAAGACTTCAATTCTTCTTCATGGCTGAATAATTTCCATTAAGTATGTGTACATTTTCTTTATTCACTCATTGATAGATTGGTTCTTTATTTTAGGTATTGTCTATAGACCATAATTTTTGGTAGACAAATAGAACATGACAGCAGGTCTCTGTTTTTCTCAACGCACTGGCTTCATCTGTGCTTTGCCCTGTCCCCTTCATAGCTTGACAGTCTGCCAGGATACTGGTTAACAAACGATAAGTCACTCTTGTGCCATCATGCTCTATTCCACTACAAAAACTTGCCACTTAAGTTGAACAAGCCTTCACTAAGCTTACAACTGGCCAGTTAGCCTTAGAGATCTTTGGCCTTGAAAACTGGGGATGGCTCTCAATTGCTATTCCTTTGGTGTCCAAATAGGCTTCTACCAAGGCTATTGTAATAAAATGAGTCAGTAATGAAGAGAGGAAGAGTTGAGGGTGAAATGGGTACAAGCACGGGCAAGAGTTGTGTGTGTGTGTGTCTGTCTGTCTATCTGTCTGTCTTTGTGTGTGTGTGTGTGTTTGTGTGTGTGTGTGTGTGTGTGTGTGTGTGAGAGAGAGAGAGAGAGAGAACTGTTTTACCACTGAGCTCCACTCCCAGCCTGTCCTTGTCTGAGAACAACCATTATTTCACTGGTCCCTTGACCAGTTCTTCAGAGTCTCTTCTTGTCAGTATCATGGTGCACATTTGGTTCACTGCTTCTGACAACTAGGGAGATAGGAATTGATTTTCTGAAGTTTTTCCTAAAACATCCATTTCTCCAACAACCCGTAGAAGTCAATTCTCTTAATAGATACCTATTTATTCTGACAGCTACAGCAGAAATGCAAGGAAATATGTGTTGCTCATTCTCTTAATAGATACCTATTTATACTAACAGTTAAAGCAGAAATGCAAGGACGTGAGTGCTATCCTTGGACTTTCCTAGAAGTCATGCTATCACAAACAAGGACTACCTGGCCACCCAACCCCATGCATCTTAGAAGGAATAGGCCAGGTGTTCCTAATGGCATAGCTGTCAGCTGTCCTGAGCAGGGCCTGCCAAGGGCAGGAGTGGCCAGGAAAACCTAGCCTCTTTTTGTTTCATCAGCTTGAATTCTTTCCCCATCAGACCTCTGGCACCAAATGCAAACGAGCAGTTATTTGGGCCGATTGTTTCTGCTTGTTGTTTTGTCTTGTTTTTGTTCTTGTTCTGTGGCAAAAATGGGGCATGCAGAGGAGGGAAGCTACAGCAAGGGAATTACATAATTCAGAGGCTTCCAGAAGAGTTGATGGAGTTACATAGCTCTCTTCTAATTATTTCCCTCTTGGGCTCCAATTACATGGTAGAAACTTTTAGACACTCCACCATTTCATCATCTTCAAATTCCCATGGATTAGAAAAACTAAAGGGCCTGAACCCAAAGCTTAACATTGCTCTAGTGCCAGCAGAAGGCTTAAAGGATTAGATCTTGGGAGGCAGGAGGGGATAGTTTCTGTCTTATGCAGGCAAACAACAGCATAAAATTTGGCTGGTAGTCTCCTGCTGGGAAATCTCCCTTTGCTCATCACTGTCAGAGGACCAATAGAATTCTTCTTTTTTACAAAAAGCATCAGGGACTCTTCAAAGAAGACAAGGGCCACTGCTGAACAAAATTACTATTTCTCTCTATTGGCATAGCTACATTGTGGCAATGTTTTTATTTTGTTTTGTTTATGGTCCTAATTTTCTTATTCTCTGAGTTTCCCTCCACTACACTCTGCACTAGCGATTTTATTCAAGGTCTTGTGCACTTTAAGTGAGTGCCTCTATGGATGAGCTATGGCCCCAGATTTTATGCTTTTTTGATGTGTTGCTAGAAGGTTTGGGAGAAGCTAGGTTGTTGCCTCTTAAAGTGAAGGTCACGGACACTTTGTACGATAACAGCACAATTGGAGATTTCATCTTCTTTTTCCTCAGTGCTTATCAAGGCTCTGCTGCACATTCAGGTGCTCTGGTCAGAGCCCTGATCGTACAGGACACAGTTCAAGATGATAACTGATGGGTGATTAGAAAAACTTCAGTGATGTGGCTAGTCTTGGAAACCTCTGGAAAAACCCCAGAGAACCCCTCATAAGTGTTTACTTTAGGCTCACTCTTATCAATGGTATGTGGTTATGTTCATGCACTAAAAGGCTGAGGTTATTTTGTTTGTGAATCATTTAGGATTAATTTCCTACAATATAGTAGAGTGGGCATATGCCGATTTGGCTTTTTTTTTTTTTATGACTGGATGAATCTACGGAAAAGCCACAGTGTATCAGGGAGATTCTGTCTTGCCCTTTCTTTAGGATACGTTTTTAGTGTTTAAGTGTTACCTCACTGTTTGGGGAAGGAGTTTGAGGTTGTAGCCATGGTGGGTGCAGTAAAGGCACCCAGGAGGCAGGGTCTCCTCTCCTGCCCCCCCCCACCTATCTGTTCACGAGGCCCCAAGGTTGCCTCTTTCTCCAGCTGCCACTACTGAGTAGAGAAGATTAAGAGCTTCCAAGATCTTCATTTTCTACCTCTTCCGTCTACCTCGTCTTTCTGAACTCAAATCTGTGCTACCTCATGTTGTCCCCAGCTGAGGACGGGGAAGACCAGACATGAAGATGTCTTTATTTGCTCATCCAAGCTAGGTTAGTCCCAGCCCATCCTGCAATAGGACTCAGTTAACACAGGACCAACAAAGGGTTGTTTGGACATGGAGACCAGTTAGGTGACAGGATATCCAAAAGCTAATTTAATGACCACAAAAGGACATGAGAGTAGAAAGCACCAAATAGTCCATTGTCATTGGCACACTATTTGGAAAGTGAGCAAGTGTGTTGAGGTTCACAAGGATTTGTGGAATGGGCAGTCAGAGGAGGCAGATCCTCAAACAGACAGCTTGAAACTTTCCAATACAGCACACAAGCAAATCCTCAAACAGCTTGTCACTGCTCAGAAAAAAATGAAGCAGAAGAAGAGCTTGTAGCTTTAAACTGGCCACAGAGCTAAAGGGTCAGGTGATGACAGCAAAACAATTGTTGTGACTTCCTGACCACAGGCTATCAAAAGCTAACGGATAAACTCACGTTGATAAATATGGTTGGCTATCTCCTTTCTCTAACACCTTGAACCAGCTGGCTATGACCGTCTTTAACTGATTGCAGAGTTGCTCCAACAGAAGAGTATGTGTTGTATTTTTTAAAAAGATAGAAAGGCCAGGGATATGTTTGGTGGAAGTGCGGTAAGGTTTGGGGGACAGGGATGCCTCTGTGGGCCCATGCTGTGGTGGCATCCCTTTCCCCTCTGTGGTACCAGCTACAAGGTGGTATAGTGTAGTATAGTTTATTCAGGGCATGGGAAGGGAGAATGGAAAGAAAGGCAGAGATAGAATGAGAGAGAGAGAGAGAGAGAGAGAGAGAGAGAGAGAGAGAGAGAGAGAGAGAGAGGAGGAGAGGCCAGCCATGAGCATGTGGAGAGTAGGTAGGGAAACGGTGAGAGACAGGAAAGAGGGTAAGGGAGCAGGAGCAAGAGAAGAGGAGAGAGCAAGAGAGTGAGGAGGGGCAAGCAGCCCCTTTTATAGTGAGTCAGGCATACCTGGCTGTTGCCTTATAACTGTAGGGTGGCGCCTAGACAAAATGCCAACAGCATATAGTTAATTATTTCTTCCTATTGTACTTGAAGAAATGGTGATGTGATTTTCTGCCCTGGGCTCATGCTATCCCGGGGAAAACAGGCTTTTTAGAACCACTTCTGTAAGAGCCTTAATAGATGAATTCTGTGCAACCTGGTGTTTGTTCTTTCCCAGTTTGCCCCTTAGCCCTTTTTACAAGCTCCTTATCTTCCTCTGAACTCTGGTTTCATCAAAGCTCTCTAAATTTTTCTGGTTTCTCATGTGGCTCTTTGGGAAGATCCTTGAGAGGTAGCCAGGCTGCACCTTAAGGATGCTGTTTCTTCACCGCTGTGAGAGGAGCTCAGATGCACGCTTGAGGGATTGATGTCAATCTGCATCAGGTGCCCTGTGTGAGTCTGGCAGCAAAACACCTTTCACTTACTAGATGCTAACATCTCTAAATTTGGATATTATGCAATTGGAACCAACCATCTCTGGGTAAAGTGAGAAGATTCTGAATAAAGGGACTGTATCATGTAGCAAATGCACAATCTAGGGGGCTTTCACACCTCATTTCTGTAGCTGATCCTGAAGGGATTGGAATTTCTGGGGGACTGAAAGATGTGAGGAACTTGGAGCCACCTCCAAGATGGGCTTGGACAATGGGCGGACCGTATGATGGTAGACTAAACCCCCAAACTAGGAATGGTGACAAATGTGCAGACCAGACTCAGCAGGGCTTCCATGTCAACAGAGACTCTTTGTTCTTCCTATATTGGTGTCTTGTGATGTCTTCATTCTGCTGTCTGGAATGGGCTTTTTTCTACCCTTACTATAATTAAAAGAAGAGTCTCCAGTATAGGTATCTTGGCTGGACTAACTAGAGATTCTATTTCATATTCTATAATATTTCAGGGGAAATTCAGTTTGCCTGAGATAGGGCTGTCCATGCTTTGTCCAGTTAATTACAGAGAGAAGGGAGGAAACGACTATACAGATCATGTTTGAGTTAGAGAACAGTTATTATAGAACTAATATTCAAGTGTAGAGAGACTCTCCAAAGATGCCTGTCATATTCCAATCAACACCCACAACATCCTTTAAGAAGAATAACTTCAGCACAACTTTACTAAAAGATTAATCATGGCTCAGGAACTTTTGCCTAAAATGACACCTCTGGCTGGATTTTGTTATTATTTTAAAATGTAGTGTTTATTAATTCTTTGAGACTTTCATATATTAATAGGTTGTGTTTTCATCTTATTCACCCCAACTCCTGCCCTAGCTCCATCCTCCCACCTGTCTCACTTTGTGTGCTCTCTGAAAAAAAGAACTCACCAAGATCAAGTTTCTTCTGCCTGTATATTCATGGGTACTGGGCCAAACACTGGAGTGGCAACTTGCCAGGGATGACTCCTTAAAGAAGAGTGACTCTCTTAGACAGTCCCCATTTAATGTCCTTAGCTCCTTAGCTGGTGGGGGGCAGGGCTTGTGAGCCTCTCACAGCTCCAGGCTACAATTTTAATTGGCAACCTCAATGGCTGTGACTTCATGAGTACAGTGGTCCTGTGGTATCAAGAAAACATGGTCGGCTCCCGTCATCTTTGATCACTGGCTTTTACTATCACTTAACATCCTCTTCCACCAAGGTCCCCGAGCCTCAGGAAGAGAAAGAGGTGTTATGTAGATGTGTCACTGGTGGCTGAGCACTCCACCAACACTTCATCTTCAAAGTCTGATAAATTGGAGGTTCTGCATTAATCATGGTATAATTCACAAGGAAATGTCAATGATGACAGAACCTGGGTTTTTGAATGCAGCTCTGTATGAATCCTAAGCAGGCTCATAACTCTGTCAAGCCCAGCCTACGTTCTTACTATCTTAATAATAATCCAACTCTTTTCAGTAACTGTCTCATTATGGGGACATAATAAGTTCTTGTTTTTGTAGCATTTATTCTTACAGAAAACAGAGAGTTGTTATTTTCATATTTCCAAGTATAGAGAATCAAAATCACTTCAATCATTAAGTTTTAGCCAAAAGTTTAGGAAAACTTTCTCTGATAGTCCAACATTGATAGAAGCCATGTTGCCTATATCTGTGATTAACATATCTCTTATGTAAATGATAATAAATATTTTAGACTTTGTGGCATATAAGGCCTCCATCTAAAGCAATTATTTAACATTGTTTCTCTAGTCTAAGAGAAGGCATGCCAATAAAAGTTCCTATATGAACACCAAAATTGAAATTGTAAGCAATTTCCACTTTATGAACACCATTTTTGTTTTGAGGCTTTCAAACATGTAAAGCTATCCTTAACTCACAGGTCAAATTTGCTCAGTGGGCAATGTAGTTGCCTACTCCCTAATATACAAAAGGATATGCTAGAAAAACAGTGCCAGATCTGCTATTATGGAACTGACCAACTAGAGTTAAAAAACAACGAACCATATGGTTAAACCAGAATTTCAAGACTACAGTAGTGACAAAGAATATGAAAGAGAAGATAAAAACAACCCTTGAGTATGTACTGCAAAGGAGAGTAAGTAGATCAAATCTGGGAGTGAGATTAGAGAAACTCTCCATCTGTAATCTTCTAGTCGTCCTTCGAGCTCTCCAAAAGGAAATCAATATTACTGACTCTCAGCTATCTCAAGCATCCATGGGTGTATCTAACCAGTCTGACCATCTTTGCAGTCAGGTGAGTTTACCAAGAGATGAGCCATCCTATTTTCGTTCTCACAGTTTTATTTTTCTGCATTCCCAACAAGCGCTTTTTTTTTACATAGCTATCAGCTTGAGCTTCCCATTCTAATTCTTATTAATCCTCAGGTTTTTTTCAGTTTAGACAACTAATAAGGATACCAGAATATGATTTCCTCCACTCGTCTAGGAGCAGAGCTCTGGTTCTGTTCTAAAATTTCAGTTTTCATTAATCAGAAGAGCAGTAGGTAACCATAGAGCAGCATGTGCCAGGATTGGTTCCTAGACCCCACATAGACACTTAAGTCCCTAGACATGCAAGTTTTTTTTTTTATATAAAATGAAATATTTGCAGAGAGTTAACTTATATCCTCCCATGTGTGTTGAATCATCTCTAGATTATTTACAATACCTAATAATGCATAGACAATATGTAAATAGTTGCCACAGCACATTGTTTAAGGAATAATGACTTTAAAAGTCTCAATGTGTTAATTATATATATTTTTTTCTGAACAGTTTAAATTCTCAGCTAACTGAATCTGCAGGTACATAACCCGTAAATGCTCACTTATGAGATTTTATTCTTTTGGTGCTGAAACAATGCCCAGCTCAAACCTCTGGGTCAGAATATCCCAGGAGAGTAATAGAATGTTAGAGGTAATCTCTATGCATCCAAGCGCTTGCTAAGGATGTCTCTGAAATAGCTGGAACTCTGAAACCCCAGACTCTCAGACATATATTTGTAAATGTTGGGGAGGGAACCAGAAGAAAATAAAATCAAAATTTGTTCTGAAAGTTCACAGATGGAGGCTTACAAAACTTCTAGGGTCCTGTTACTTTCAGTAAAACAGGGAATAATAAGGCCTCTGGTATAGGTTTAGAGGAACAAGGCCCATAAGAGCTTATTCCATTACATAGGAACATCTGTGACTTCTTTGACAATAAATGCAGTGTTGCAATTTGATTACAACACTGATGATTTGTGTGCCCACCACCACATATAAGATTCTCCGTATAGATGCAGAAAACATAAGGAACACAATCAATTAAATGCATTTCAATCATTGTAATTGCAATCTATAAAATGACTGAAAGGTCTTTGAGAGCCTTCCTTTTAAGAGATGCAGTCCAATCCTTTCAGTTTGGCTGGACATATGTCTTATAACCAAAAAAAAAGAAAAAAGTTACAAAGCCATAGCATATTACTTCTAAGGCAAAGTCAGTTTGTTTACTTGAGCTCTCATTGAACTGTCAACTTTGGGGAAGGTGGAAGGTAGGTATCATGTAAGAAAGTCAGCTACCTCTGCTCAATCTGCTGGAGATTCATGGGCAGGGGCTCCAGACAACAGCTCAAGGTAAGCCCATCCAATAGCCTTGATCACCCACCGCCAGCCATTGGTGTGAAGTAGCCCTGATACTCAACCCGACAAGCCTTCAGATGATTCCAGTCCAGCTAACATCTGATTGCAATCACTTCAGAGAATCTCAGAGATCCCTTCCAGGCTCCAGAATTAGTAGACTCCTGGACCACAGCAATATAAGATCATCAAAGCTGCTAACTCTGGGGAAGAAGTTGTTCCAGAGCAGAAACAACAGCAACACAAGCAGAACTATATTCATGATGACCTATGAATATTATTCTAGCCACATCAGGGTGGTGGGATAAGTAACAACACAATAGTTTTACAATGTTAGATGCAGTCATGTTAATTGTGACTTTTTAGTGTCACCACAAAAAGTCAAAGAAAGGAAAACTGGAAACATTGAGCTGGGCTCTAATCATGTGATGCTGCTCAATTCTTATTAAGAGTTTGCAGCCCATTCTCCAATGCCGACTTAGATGCTTAATACCATTAGGTGAGGTCTGTTTAAATCCTTTAATGATTCATAAAAAAACAAAGTGAGTTTCCTACCTTCTATCCTCACATAGTCCATTCAACATAGAATATGTCACTTGTGGTCACCAGAATGTATGGTTATTTCTTCCCAGTTGCAAACTACTTACCTCTCTACTGTGCATTCAGTGAGTGTCATGTAACTCAGTTCAATTATGATGCTTTCCACCTGCTGTAAAGTCTGCCTGGTTTCATGGACTGAAAACTCAGTCCCACAAGTCTGCCACTAGATCTAGACACCAGTTACAACCGGAACAGAAAGGATACTCTTTACAGTAGATCAATGCTATAAGCCTAAACTTCTATGCTCCACTTTTGCACTTGGTTAATTTGCTAGAGAATCCAGAGAAAGAGTTTACACTTAAAGGGTATAACAAAGAGTGTGAAGTATGTGGAAGGGGTTTAGAGTTCTCATATACTCTCTAGTTACTATCCCTCTAGCAATTTAACTTATTCAGCTATCCAGAAGTTTCCCAAACACTGTCCCCTTCAGTTTTATCTCGGCCCCATCACTTAGGCATGGTTGACTAAGTAATTGTCTGTTATTGATCAGTCCTTCCTTCTTCACTCACTGGAGGTTGGGAGCTCATAAATCTCTAATCATGTCCTGGTATTTGTGTGACAAGCCCTAATCCTGAAGCTATATAGGGATCCCAAACTCTTGCTTATATCATGATCATATAAAAGAAGGCTCAGAATTCCCAGGTGCTAAGAACTGTATGTCAGGAAACAAAGCTGAAGACCAAATAATATTCTACCCTTTCACAACTTCTAGATGTTATTGATGGAGAGTGACCCACTCCTGAATCTTACCAATCACTTTATGATGTATATTCTGCTATGAAAAAAGACAGAAAGAGGTTGGATAGGAAGAAGATGTGTCTTCTCAAACATATAACTCTTAAAAACTCATTTATGTAAAAGTGTTTTAACCTGACTACTTAGCAGCACATAAGTAAATCCAAGATGGATAGTTTCCAAAAACATTTGAGATTTAATTCATTAGTTTAACTCTGAAGGATCTACCAATGAGGACCAGATCATTTCAATTGCTGTATTATAAGCAATTCTTTTTACCAAAATAAGTTACATATAGCATTTATGTTCTCTAGAGTCGCAGAATTTATGGACTATCTCTAGAAATTAAAGAAAATTATTAGAATAACTTATAGTCTGCAGTTCAAATAACCCAACAATGGACAACTGTGAATGGGAAATCCACGAATCTAGTAGTTGATCAGTCCCAAAAAGTTAGTTGTTTTGGCTGGTCTGTATAACCTGAAGAAGTAGGTTCCAACAGATGTGGTGGCAAGTAAGTGCAAGCAGGCAAAGAAAATCTTCCTTCTTCCATTGTCCTTATGTTAGCCTCCAAGCAGAAGGTATGGCCCAGATCAAAAGTGTGTACCACCACACCTGGACTAGGAACTTGCTCTGTCCCAGGTTGGCCTTGAACTCAAGAGATCTGATTGCCTCTGCCTTCTGGAATTAAAGGCATGTACTACCTTGCCTGGACTTAAGCTTTTCATGGCCACTATGCCTGAAGATCTGGATCAAAAGGGTATGCCATCTCATGTCAAGATCCAGGTGAGAGGCCTGGGCCTTCCAGCCTCAAGATCTGGATCACAAGTGTGCCCTCCCATTTCTAGATTGTAGTTCGTTCCAGATGTAGTCAAGTTGACAACCAGAAATAGCCATCACAATGATGTATCTAACATAAATGATAACTACAACGTTTTTAATACATATACTGTGCTTGGTGAATTTCTTTGCAAACATTTTAAGAAGCATACCCAAATTTGAATCATTATAGTTCTCCAGTATTCCTAGTCCTTTCAGACTCAAAGGAGTCAACCCGTCTGTTGCGTGAGATATTAAATGATTATCCGTGCATCCGCCAGGAAGGCACGGGCTGACAGGCCGACGCACTGGCTGACAGGCTGACGCACCAGCTGACAGGCCGACATGTTCTCAGCCCAGCAGACTGACTCAGAGCTCCTAAATCTCTCCACCCGGCTCGCTAAATTCCCATGGCGAGCTGTTGCCAAGCATGCCCCAAGCTTCCAAATTCCCATGGTTGGCTGGGGTATGTCTCTGTAATCCAGCTGAGTCGCTGCATGAAGGAAAATGCCACACAATCTTAGTTTAGAATCAACAGGTAACACAATTGCTGGGAGCAAAACCTAGCATCCTAATTTTGTAAGCTCTTCTATGTCACATCCTGCGGTGGTGGATCCGATCCACATCCTAAACTTGGGACCTCCAGCTACCGACATTGTGGCTCCATGCTTTCTCCTATCCAAAAGGAAGTATCTTTCCCCTGCCTCCCCTCTTCCTCTTCCAGACCCAAAAGTCCCACCTACTCACCCAGTGATTGTTCCCTTGAATTCTTCACTCATTACAACCATTATTCTGACTTTCAGCATGATCTATTTAACTTTTTAAGAGATACAATTTTGCTGTGTATGCCAGGTTAGTGTTTTTCTTCATTGTAGCCAACTTTGAGTAGGAAGAAACACAAAAAGGAAGAAAATGGAGCTTCTAGAGTATTCTAGAAGTCAAGAATGCCAGTACTGCAATAATTTATGAGCAAGATGTAAATCTCTGTGAGGATTTGTCTGTTAAGAAGTCAGGGTTAACAAGAGATTGTATTTGCTGGTTCCTGATCAAATTTGTGAGCTGAATGTTTTCCTGGTTATAAACTGGTCTTCTGTAGGGAATCACTGACAGTTTTAATTCTAGACCCACTGGTGATTGGCCAAAAGATTTAATGACTCCCAGAAGGTCATTAACATAGTAGAGGTAAAACCATTCTTTTGAGCATTAAAAACAAACATTTGAGAGAAAGTAGTTTCCAATCAGATTCTCCACCATAAGAGATCAGGATTACAGGGAACTCATAGTTCAACCCAAAGTATACTTACATGCTTAAGATTTTCAACAAAATGAATTCTGACCCTTGCTTCAAATTGTCCTTAAGCTGATAATATATAATAAATTAATTCAGAATACAAATAGAGATATGGACAAAGTTTGATCCATTGGTATAACAGAATGATAGATTACAATGAAAATGTACAAACCTCAGTTATATCTGGTGACATGTATTAATTTCCAAGAAGTAGTAAACAGACAAGAGAAGATGTGATGTCTATGTCTCTTTTTATAAAGCTCTAGAACAGATTACATTGTAGGGCATGGTGGTGGATGCCTATACGCCTATCTGCACAAAAGGAGAATAGAAGGAGCCTGACAGGATTTCAGGACTATCCTGGGCAACATAGAATGAATAACTTTGTCTCTTAAAATCACAACAAAGCAAAACAAAGTACATTAAAATAATCTACAATGTTAGAAGCTAGGATGGTTGCCTTTGACAGTTGAATCTAGTCTTGATAACTGGTTGACTTGGGCTCTGCTTCCCTTAGTGCCAATCTTGCAAAGAATGTCATTAAGCTTTTCAGTTATTCTTAGTGTATCTATATTATGTACGTCACATACATGCTACACATACGTGCATATATATGTGTGTATATGTCAGTGAGGTCTTTGGTTTAAAAGAATCCAATAATAAACTTTTAAGAAGACTTCTTAAAACAATCCATTAAAATTTATAGATTTTTAAACATATGAATAATATATCTTTGAAAAAATCTGTCTTGGATCTTGACATTATTAACATTTATAATCAGTTTTTAATGGAAATATGTCTGGCTAGACACAGGCCCCAGGAAGCAAACCTCTTAATTCAGACACCTGGCCATTAGAAAGAGCAAAGCTTCCCTTTGAGCTTCTGTCTGGGCCACACAGCCTACTTTTCATTTTCCTAAATGCAATTTCTCTCAATTCGCATTTCAACAAGTTCAGGAGCGCATGTGCAGTTCACTCTGTCTAGTACTTACATCATGAAAACCTTGCTGGCAGTACAGATGTCGGTGGAAGTGAAATACCATTCTCCAGTTGGATTTGCTCACTGAAATATGTGTGTACTTTTTAAAGGATGATACGACACATGCCTGCCTTTACAAAGGCCACTGCCTGGAAAGGGAAGCCAAGGAGGCCATAAAGAAACAGATGTATGCATGAGAAGGCAGCACAGAATGTTTCCCATTGTCTTTGAATGGGAGATAATAATGGAGAAAAGCTACACTGAACCCAAGAAGCTGCCAGACTCTTCCCTACTATATCGCACATAAGAAAGTTAATGGAATTTTCTAGAGACATTAGGACTAATATTTCCAGCATCCAAGATGAATTTAAAGGTGGAAAGTTACTTTTTCCTCGAGGATGTGGGAAAGAGACTATGGTCCTCTTCCCTCAGTCAAATGAGAAGAGCTCCCCAGGACTAACTCCTAGAATGAAAGGGGGTCTCACTTTCTACTGCTTGGCACCCCATAAATGGATCTTCTGAGGAGGGAAATCGTTAATGAGAGATGGTATGGGGAGGAAGCAGCATCTACCTCCACTGTCAGGTTCTTCAGTTCTGTGTGGGTCAAGTCGACAATGGTGGCCATGCTTCATCTTTCCCATCTTCCAATCAGTGTGAAGGCAGAGGAACAATAGCAGTGGGAGGCTCTGGGGTGTTCTCATGGAAGGAAGGGATGAAACAGTGGAGGGGGTTAGATGAGGTCACGTTAGAGGAGAGAATTCCATGCTATATCAATGAGCCCTTGCAAACATAGTTACAGACACTTCACCAGGCAGTGAATACGTAGCACCAACAGGAATATCATAGCATACCAGGTAAGATGGCCTCCCTGCCTCCCTGACCCTAAATGTTTTCTATGGGTGATCACTAGCTGTTTTCCAGTCATTGTGAATGACCTTTGTATTTCTGCATCATGTCCACTGCTATGGATCAAGATGCTGCCTGCACTGCACAAATGCAGATTATCCTAGGATTTAATTCCTGGGGTGAACTTGCTAGAGAGTAAGACTGGAATCACATTCTGAGAAGCTTCCATTTCACTCTTAACTCTTAGTCGCATCAGGACCATGTCCTTACATAATGGTGGCAAGACTCCATCTTGTGCTCTGGAAACATCACTTTGTTCTTTTAAGTGCTCTATGAGCTTCTAAATGTGCTGCTGGACACTTTGCTTCATTTTGTAAACTTCCTGGAACCTCTTCATAAATATGGGCTCAAATTTTTACTGTGTACATGCATATGTTTTCCTCAACATGGCTTGTAAGAGGAATAACTTAATGGCCCTTAAACCTTAACAAGGAGACTCTGTTGAAAAATAAGCTATTGACTATAGCTTAAAACAGAAAGTAAATAAATATACCTCTGAGCAGTGGATTTGATAAGCAAGTATTGTTCCTACTCTTTACTATGGTATGAATATCAAAGCTCTATGTGTTCAGATCTTACCCCCACCCCAGTGTGGCAGTGGTGAGGTGGTGAAACCTTGAAAATATGAAGCCCAGTGCAAGATAAAAGGTGCTGTGGCACCTCCCATGGCCATGATTCATACTGGTCTCATTTAGTTAACTCTGGCAGAAATGAGCTCTTGTTATGAAGCTAGTCCATCCTTTTTACACATGGTTGCTTTTCTCATTTCTCCACTAGCTTTGGTTGCAACCAGAAGGCTCTCAAGAGGATGGAAGACCATGAGTCAAACAAACCTGGTTAAAAAAAACCAAATCTCAGGAGTTCTGTCATAGTGATCCCAAGTAGACTAAGACAAACTTGCATATATCCTTCTGCTGATGTCTTTATAATTAGAAAAAGCAATAATTAATGCATTTGATTTTAGCTTTAACTAGAAAATGTCACCTGAAGCAAATCGAGGGACCTTGGTAATATTGCATTTATGTGATTTTTTTATTACTACTGACAATTTATTTGACATTATAAAGGCAATAAATGCTTTTCAATTTTTGTACAGGCACTATTCACTTACAACCTTGGTACCTTCTATGGAATATAGCCTGAGCATAGGAAGGGATGATACAGATAAAACTTTGTCCTCAGAGGTCAGTTTGGCAGAGCTGGTTTTTCACTGGCAGACTGAAATTGGTAGTTCCAGTTACTGTTTTCTCATTAATCACAACAACATTGTTTCGTCCCAACAGTCCTGTAACACATTATCATAAAACATAGCAGCTTAAAATAACCACTTATTTCTGCTCACAGTTTTATGGGCTAGAATATGGGGTGGGCTGTTCTGCATTCTCTCATATGATTGAAGTAAGTCTTGGCCTGGGCCATATTTGTGCAAGTTTGTACAACCCAGATGGTTTCGGTAGTGGAAGGATATCACTCAGTGCTTGTGGAGGTTGAGGGGCACATTTCCACATGGCTTTTCCAACACTATCCTTCTGATAGAAGTGGCTCTCCAAGAGCAAGCATTCCATAAGAAACAGGAGAGTAGCTCAGCCTTTCCTGACCTGCCTTTCAAGTTCCCAGCATTGCTTCTGCTGTATGCTATGGACTATATGTAAGTCAACAAGGTTGGTCTAGATTCAAATGAGAGGAGGCACATAGAGCTTCTCTACCAATGGAAGTTGTTCCCCAAAGTTTCAGAACACAGCATCTAGAATAACGAGATTTGTGGGAGTATTTGAGGACCCATTAGAGATAAACTAGAAGCTGTGCCTGAACATGACACAGCTTCATGACACACTGGGATATGGATCTCTACTAACAAAGCCTCCTGTAGTGTGTCTCTCTGAATACTTTTTGGTAAATCTAATAGAAGCAATCCTTTATGTAGTCCATTCATTATTAGGTTTCTTTATAGGAATTGTAGGACAAAGGCCTATGCTGTCATAGCTAGTACTTGTTTTAGTTAATACTCATGGTATATTGGAAAGAAGGACATTTTGTTCTTCTAAACAGGCATTCTTTGTTTGGATTTGCCAATGAAAAACCAAAAAAAAAAAAAAAATGAGCATATTTATAGTTCCAATTGCAGAAAATTTAAGATTATTAAAGTACTAGGAGTCACATGTGTGTCACTCTCCAGGACTCAGTCCTGGGACACAGTTGCCAGGTTACTAATCCATTTCTACCTGTAGCCTCCTAGTTGATGTCTAGACTTCTCTGTCATTGACTCTTTAAAACTCAGAAGGAATTTATTAGAAAGACATTCTGGCACAGTTTTGAATATACAGGTTTCCTTGGTTATGACTCTAGGCACCCTCTGACCTAGCTGGTGACAGAGATATTATCATCTCACCTTTGCCTCAGCCCTGTTGAGCAGACAACCTCCTAAAGAGGCTGCTTACTAGCTCAGCTCAAAGGAGCAAGATCTATTTCCCATCACCAGACAGAGAAAGACTAATCCAAAGCCCTTCCTCCACTGGCAGCTTTTTAAAAATGCATATCAATCACATGGCATTGTTGCTGAGAGCTTCCCATGGTCCAAAGAATAACTAACTATCTGCTTTCACATGTAAGATTTAATTCTGGGTGTCTTAGGGTCGGTCCTGTGGATTGGTTAATCTCCTAAAGTCATTTGTTTCGCATGTTTAGTGAGTGGATTTCAATCTTTCTTAATCAAGACCCTCAGAAGAAATACATTTTACAGAGTGATCCCAGATCTCAGATCCCAGATCTGCAACTAAAAACTTTATGGAATAATGTTTAACCTTACTCTTTGCGAAGTGCTGAAATATTTAAAATTACTTTTTGTGTTTTGGGGTTTTCGTTTGTTTGTTTGTTTATGGCAACTGCGAATCAACAAGTCAATGCAGTAACATCTCCACATATTTAGGCTATAGACTACAGAAACAATTACCTCTGCCTCCAGTGAGGCATAGACACTGAAAAGTTTCATCTTACTAACTGGCTACTTCCTCAGACACTGTTTGGAAGATCTTGAAGTACTTTGGAATGTGGAAAGACTTCAGGATGAGTCAGAAGTTGATCTAGATTCTGCATATCTGTTAACTTAGTCTTACATACCTTTCTGGTGAGACTCCTGAGAAATTCAATTCCCTTCCCTTCTGATGGAGGCTAAACAGAATCATTCCGAATGACCAGATTATCTCCAACAACTTAGACTGAAACATCAAAAATACGGGGCATGTGGAGGTAATTTATTTTCTAGATTCTTCTTGTTTTCAATAAGGACACTTTTGCATGACTCGCCCAGGGGAATGACTCTATGCACACAGGAGAATGAGGGAACGGCAAATTTTGGTCAAAAAAAAAATGGTGACAATAGTCCAATTTTTATTGTGTACTTACCTTGTGCCAGGCATGCCTCTAAGAATTTATATTAGTAACTTATGTGATTTCAAAACAATTCCCATTTTACAGATGAATAAATCAAGGCACCAGCAGATAAGTAGTTGGCCTGAAACATTGTTAGGAGATGGTAGGTACAAGCCTAGGTATTCTGCCTCAGATTTCAGTTTGTTCCAAGTACTGTGATATCCTGTGTGCCTGTAACAGTGATTGCTGAAGTGTGGTTTTTCAGCCAGTCTTCCATGACTGTGTCAGAGCAGCAGCATAGACAAGTGAACTGAGGAAAGGTTTATTCCATCTTGAGAGTTGTCAGCTACAAGCTCTTTAACTCTCTGTCCTTGAGAGAACTATGTGGAGGCATTGTGGCCTTGTTCTGGCTTTGGAGTCTGTGTAAAGACGCAGACTTTACTCAGGTTTTATTAAAAACATGTTTTAGGATGTTAAGCAATTTGTCGATCTTCAGGTAAAGATTATTTTCAACAGACATTTGCATATAGACCCAAATCCCAGGAAAGAAGGCAGGCCTGTCTAGTGTTGTGAGCAGCCCATGTCAGCAACAGATGACATCAGTGTCTTTCTACAATGTCAAAGTTTAATAAATAACAATAAATTCAAAGGGTGCATTAATTTTGTTGGCAGGAATTTGCCAAGTGGTCCTGATTCTCTTTGAAGTTGGCTTAAGCAAATACAGGTCCTTTTGTTCTCATCCTAACTGCTATTGTTAGCTCTCAGATCACACATCCCAGGTAACACAATACATATGTCTACATATATGCCTATAGGTGGGTTAAAGGGACTGCAATAGGGCTCAAAGAGTACACATAGATCTGAGACTTGGAAGTTGGAAGCTGGTAAGCATTCTAAAAGAATCTTGTTGAAGGCTCATAACTAGCCCTCACAGGAGTCTTCTGGAAATACTGCTGCAGAGTCAAATCAGATAGTCACAGCTTTGAGCCTCACCTTGGGATCAGGTCAAGTCAATTTGCAGTAGTGAGATGCAGCACCAAGAGGCCCTAGAAAGAAAGAACAGGACCAGCTCTAGATGGGAAAACTGGTGGACAAAAGTGTGAACAGACAGATGGCAATTTGAATAGTCTCTGTTAATAGTGAGGAATCTGTCAACCTGAAGCCCCTGTGATAATCATAGTGGTTTTCTGGCTACTGGTCCCTTAACATATGTACCAAATGGCCAGATGACAGGCTTGTAAGGTCACTGCTGTCTCAGTGTTATAACTTTCAAAAGACAGAGAAAACTTGCAAGTTTGTGGGAGGAAACTGACACGAGTGTCTCTTTTAGGAGGAGAGACTTATGACAGGGAAGGCAGCGAGTGGGACTGTGGACCATGCCAGGAAACTTGGTAAGGTTGAGCAGGTTCAGAGTCCCTGGCATCTAGACACCTACCTAAGACAGTAGATGGCTCCCTGCTCCTTACTAGATTCCTGGCTTGGAAAACATATCACACTTCCCCCATAGGAAACGTGACCTGTGGTCACATAGCCCAGAATAGCGTTCTCCATGTTAATGAGGTATCTAAAGGCCCTGAGGGTTTAGCCAATAACCTTCCCTTCCTGGACATTCCTCCCCGCAAAAGGTATTTAATCTCTGGGCCACTCTGAGGAGGTAGTACGCATCCATTTTCCGAGCTGAACAATCAACAAACAGTTTGGAACCGAGGATTGTCTCTTTCATCAAGAACCATTATGGGGAGCATGGAGAAGTCCTTTGCCTACAGAGCTGAGTTGCCTAAGCCTCCTGCTGAAGGTCCCCCATGCTGGGCTCCTCCTCACAGGCCCATGGACTCCCCAGCCCTTCATTTCTGACTCCATGTGGTTTCCAGTGGTGACTGGACACCTGGGAGCTTGGGAAGCCCAGCTTCTACCTCCCATATCTGAGGTTGCATTTTCCCAAACCTTGAGCGGTGTATCGACACTTCCTTTGAGCCCAGCACCAGACAATAGCAGAGCAGGGTAAATACAGTCTAGTGTTCCTCGGTTCATCTGCCCAGCACCCCACAGTAGGGCGAAACTCAGCCCCACAGCAGTGGTCAGCCTTGAAATGAGAGAGCATTAGCAAAAGTAGAGCATCATACTATCCTACATATTATATATGATAAGGCTTTGAAGGGACAGGGGCCTTAATTTTGAGATATGACTGCCATGTATAGCAGAAGAGAGGGGGTGAGGGAGGGGGAGGGGAAGGGGAAGGGGGAGAGGGAGAAATTGAGAAAGAGTCTTGGAATCCCTAGAAAAGATGTTTCTGTTTCTGGCTCTCCCATGTTTTCAAAGGGGTGGGATATTTCATACCACATGTGGCTCCATCTACATAGCTTTTGGTATGGAGGAAGATACTAAATGGAACCACAGTAAAACATTCTTTGCCCTTGACAGTAAATATGGGAGGCTGGGCTTATTTTTTCCTTCTAGGTCTGAGTGCCATGATCCATTACAGCAGGGGCTTGTCAGTTCTTCCTTCTAAAGAACAGGCTACAAGGGTTGTGGTCTATTTTTCCCTAGGCATCTCCTTTAAAAGAAGCCCATGTTAAAGCATCAGGTCCATTATGTAACAGGCAACATTAAGTATTTTCCTCCTCCTGATGAGGTCCAGATGTTGGTGTTGCCTCCTTTCTTTTTTTGTCTGGGATGTTTAATAAGTTCTCAGACCTGGTTTTCTTGATTGGATTTTAATGTGCTCGTATGATTGTTATCAGCTTTGGTGCATTTAAAGGATAGAACTCTTTCTTCTTTTAGGAATAAGTTACTGATAAATCTGTGTCTTATGAGTGGTGCTAGACATCTGGTAGTGTTGATATACCCACAATGGTTCACAGCTGTCTTACTTCTGCATTTATAATCAAAGCAAAGTAAAGGATGCTTATAAAAGAGAGCTTTTCTGAACCAGGTAGAGCCTAGAAAAAAAAACAAACCAATTTTACGCAACATATATTTAGAGGAAAAACACAACTTGATCTTAATATTTAGAAACAGAGACTTTGTAAACTTTAACAGATGCATGACAGTGCAGTTTGGATGAAGATCCAAGTTTAAAATCAATGTAGAGTAAAAATCAACCAACAAGAGAGTTCTACAAAGAGCAATGAAGTACCCAAGGTATCAAGGGAATCATGAAGATTCTTTTTAAAAAATGGTGGGAAGGATGATCAGAGCTGTGAAGGAAAGACCAGAGGCCAATGGAAAAGTAGACATAAGGAAGGCTGTGTCCATCAGCAGGTTATACCTAGGATGAGTCTAGAGAGCCAAGGTCAGAAAGCATCATCAGTCAGATAAAGTGTTCCCCAGGCACTTAGAAGAAGAAGCCAGAGCAGTGAAGACTGGAGACTGAGTGGGAGAGAAGAAGGCAGAGAGAACTGAGAAGCTTGTCTAGGATCAGGTCAGAACAAGGACAAGAAAGACTTCTGGGACTGAAAGAGTTGAGTTGTAAAGCTTGTACTGAATTAAAAACAATGACATATTGAGATGGTCAAGGGGAGAAGTGATGGAAGATAAACTCAGGCCAGGGACAAATGGTCCCAAGGAACTAATGTGGGAACTCACCTTCACCTTAAAAACAGGATGCACTTTACCATTGGCCTCAAAACAAGTGAAAGATGTCAGAAGTGAGGAGCCATATACATCATACAGTCAAAATCAGTATAAAATCTTGCATCATGGAAAAGCCATAGAATGAAGAAGTTGATTGGTAATTCTTAGAGGTTGGTGGGAAGGAAGAATGGAGTGACAGCTGATGGTTCAGGTTTGTGTTTTTGCCTAGTAGTGAAATCAAATAGTGATAATGTTTAGCTTTGTGAACATGGTGTGCCAGAAATGGGAAAAAAGTATGTTACAGGAAACAGGCTAAGATGGTTTCTAAAAGCGTGGAAGAAACACTTTTCCTTGAGAACAATGAAAAGCCTCATTTTCTGGAGTATGAATGCCATATTCCTATGGTAAGAGGCTGCCCCAGCTGTGTGATTTGCAGACACTACAAAGTGTGAAAATGGAGCCTTGTGTACAGTTATTAAGAATTTTTAAGACACCGCTAAACTGAACAAAGGGCTCTTCTAATCATGGGCTCTGGGGTGAGGGAGTGCTCTTTTGAGCTTTGGGCTTTTCTGAGTGTAAGGCCTGGTAGGACATCACAGGTTCCATAATGCACATCTCATGCAGGAGCATCTTACTTATCATAGAGCTAGGAGTCTTCAATCATAGAAGCATGGGTAGGAGCTGGGATGAGAGAATGAATAGAAATCTGGAATTATTCTTGCAGTGAAGTGCAGATAGAACTAACTCTGGTGTGCAAAGAGAATTTCTAGTCAACCAAGAAAGCCAGTTATTGTTAGGAAGCACCGATGTATACTAATATGGTTATGTTTTTTTTTTTAATTTACAATCCAGCCATTGCCTCCTCTCCTGTCCCCTTCCACAGTTCCTCATCCCATTTCTTCTGTTTCTGACAGGATGCTCCCCCACCACCAGGCCTCCCTCCTCCCTGGGGCCTCAAGACTCTTGAGGATTAGGTGAATCTTCTCCAATTGAGTCCAGACCAGGCATCCCTCTGCTATGTATGTGTGGGGGACCAGCTTGCTGTGTATGCTGCTTGGTTGGTGGCTCAGTGTCTGGGTACTCCCAGGGGTCTAGGTTAGTTAAGACTGCTGGTCTTCCCATGGGATCACCCTCCTTTTCTGCTTCTTCCATCCTTCTCCTATTTCAGCCATAAAGGTCCCAGACTTCAGTCCAATGATTGGGTATAAGTATCTGCATCTGTCTCAGTCAGCTTCTGGTTGGGCCTCTCAGAGGACAGCTATGCTAGGTTCCTGTCTGTAAGCAAATCATAGCATCAGTAATAGTGACAGGCCTAATGTCTCCCCATGAGGTAGATGCCCAGTTGGGCCAGTCACTGGACTTTCTTTTCCAAAAAGGTTATGATTTCTTTTTAACGCTTGCTCTTCAAAAACTAAATAGATGTGTAGAAATGTCTTAGTCAATGTTCCATTGCTTTGAAAAGACACCATGTCAGCGGTAACTATTATAAAGGAAAGAATTTAATTGGGAGCTTGTTTTCAATGTATTTAGTCCATTATCACCATAATGGGAAGCATGGCGGTACATAGACAGACATGGTGCTGGAGAAGGAGCTGAGAGTTCTACATCTAGATCTTCAGGCAGCAGGAAGAGAGAGTCACTAAGCATAGCTTGGACTATTAAATCCTCAAAGCCCACTCCAATGACACACTTCCTCCAACAAGGCCACACCTTCTCCAACAAGGCCTCACCTCCTAATCATTCTCAAATGGGCCAAATACTATAATGTATGAGTCTATGGGGGCTACTCTTACTCAAACCACCACAAGAGATGAGCCTATTCTGGGCAAATATGGCTGAGGATCAAACAAATAAAGAGCTGAAAGTTAACAATTAGGCTAGTTGGAGTTAGTAGATAACTGCAGATGAGTTAGAAAGATCACCTCACTTAGCAGGTGTCTATATTACATCTGAAAGCAACAAGAAATAAGAAGTTAAAATCTAA
Organism: Grammomys surdaster; assembly: GCF_004785775.1. NCBI lineage: Eukaryota > Metazoa > Chordata > Mammalia > Rodentia > Muridae > Grammomys > Grammomys surdaster. The sequence goes on from NW_021604587.1 coordinate 12,854,333, forward strand.
ATAAAGTACAAATGCAAAAAAAGGGGAGGCAAGAACAGAGATAGTGGATTTTGATGGAATTGTTGGAATCTAAGTTTTCAGGTGGCTTTTGGGGGTTTTAAAAAGCCAAGGATCCAGCTGTTTTTGTTGAATCTATTAGACAGAATGACCCAAATCACAGAGCATCAAGTCTGAAGCAACTGTTGTCTTAAGATCTAAGAAGGACATTTTACTCTCTACAAGGAAAGAAGTGTCCTCCATTGAACACAGCAAATTAGAGTTGATAGATTCTGCATATGGCATGACAGATGGAGGAATTCAGGGAACACACTTTCCTCTGTCACAGACGTGTTTCTTCTCATGGTTTTGCTCCTTTATGTAGTAGCTGCTCTTCATTCAGTTCTCACCTCCTCTGTCATTGCCAGAAAGGGTATATCAGGAACCAAGCTGAGGGAGGTCAGGAACCTGACCAGTGTGTGGTTATCCAAAAAACAAATCACAAATTCATTTCTTAAAATGTATTCTCTGTTGAAGTTCAATCAATGAAAGTTTATACATTGCAGGTCCATAGAGATAGCTTTGAGAACTCCTTCTTCCAGTAAGGCCTCTCCCACCATGATGGGAACTATCCCTGTTTCCAGCAGTGAAAATTAGTTTCTCTTTCTTTGTCTTTTATAAAAAGGACCATAAAGTGTGTTCTCTTTGTGTTTGGCTCCTTTTGTTCAGTGTTATACTTGTGAGTTTGGCACCAGCATTGATCAATCTTTCTGATGGTTATAGAGTTCATTACCCATAGGGGACTAGTTCCAGGGTTTCCCAGTGATACTGAGGAGCAAAGACCAATACATTAATCCCTTATATAAGTAGGCTTAACATCTGCACCTAACCTTTGCTTTGTGTTCTCATATGCTTTGGATCATCTCCAGACTATAATACCCAACAAAAGGTAAGTAGATGCACCTTATTGTTTTGGAAAAATGACAAGCAGGCGTTAATTGTACAGTTCCGTACCAGTGCTATAGTTTTCCAAATATTTTTGAATCATAGTAGTCGAATATGTGGATATAGAGAGCCAACTCTATTGTACTAATATTCTGTCTGTGTATCTATGCATGTATCTTTGTATCTATCTATCATCTATCTATCTATCTATCTATCTATCTATCTATCTATCTATCTATCAATCTACCTATCTACCTATCATCCATTTATCTATCTATCTATCCACCATCTATTTATTTATCTATTGATTGTTTCCTTTTTTAATAGAAAATGGGATTGTGTCTAGTTTGGGACTACTTTGAATATTTTTCTTTCATCTGTCTTTTGTTGAAAATATATTTTATTGCTATTGTATATATGCTGCAATAATTTCTGGGTCATGGTATATAAATGAATATCAAACTTTTCTAGATATAGTGAAAGACAAAATGACAATGCTACTTTTGATTGTCATCCATACTGCAGAAGAATCTCAGTTTCTCTCTACTTTCCCAACATTGGTATTGTCTGTATTTAAAAATTCTGGCCATTCTTTGAGTTGTTTGGTACTACCTTGTATTACATTTAATATGCATTTATTGGATAACTCATTGTGGGTTTAGCACTGTGCTAGATGCTAAAGGATATTCCTCAAACATATGTTAGGGCTCTCTTCTCATAAGTGAGAAAAACTTAATTGGAGCTGGCATAAAGCTAAACAGATTTTATATTAGTCAGGGTTCTCTAGAATCCCAGAACTTATGGAATGTCTCCATATATTAGGGGAATTTATTGTGATGACTTTACAGTCTGTAGTTCAACTAACCCAACAATGGGCAGCTGTGCATGGGAAGTCTAAGAATCTTGTAGTTTTTCAGTCCCCACAAGGGTAGTTGTTTGAACTGGTCTTCTGTAGAAGTAGGTTCCAACAGACATGCTGGCCAAGTAAGTGTAAGCAGTCAAAAAAAGAGTGAATCTTCCTTCTTCCAATGTACCTATGTAGGCCTCCAGCAGAAGGTGTGGCCCAGATTAAAGGTATGTACTACCACTCCTGGGTCTGGGACTTGCTTTGTCCCAGGCTGACCTTGAACTCAGAGATATTATTGTCTCAGTCTCCTAGGATTAAAGGCTTGTACTATCTTGCCTGGCCCTAAACTTTTCATGGCCATTATGCCTCAAGATCTGGATCACAGGCAAGCCCTCCAATTCTGGATTGTAGTTCATTCCAGATATAGTCAAGTTGACAACCAGAAATAGCGTTACAGATTTATTGTCTATAAAATTGATTTCCTATCTCTGGGTGTTGACTTCATTCCTCCATACCCTAGAACAGTGGTTCTCAGCCTTCCCAATGGTGCAGCTCTTTAATACAGTTTCTTATGTTTTACTGACCTCCAAACATAAAATTATTTTTGTTTCTTCTTATTAATTGTAATTTTGCTACTGTTATGAATTATAAAATAAATATCTGTGTTTTCTGATGGTCTTAGGTGACCCCTGTGAAAAGTTTGTTTGACCCCAAAGAAGTCATAACCCACAGGTTGAAAACCATACCCCTAGGCAGTTTCTTGGTTAAAGGCAAGGCTCTGCTTCTAAGAAAAAAGAAGGAAAAATGTCTTTGATGAGTTCTAATAATAAATACACAAAGACATATTTTTATTAGGATAGCATGAGTTGTTCATCTCTGAACTGGCTATAGAGTTCATCAGAGGATTGAAAGTGAAGATGGCAGGTAAATCATTATCATGGACACATTTTAGCATGAAGCCCAATAAAGAGTTCATTATTTTGTCAATGGAGGCATTGACTATAGAAGAAGGTTCAATCAAGTACCAACGACTAGGCTCAGATTGGAAAAAGCAATAATATCTCAGAATGAGAAAGGTAAAAATAGATAGTTCCTTGAAAAATTCTGAGGAATCAGCCTAGCGGGATTTTTCACTGATGTTGTTGCTTAGGAGATTATTTGTAAAAGTAGATATAAAGTCCTTTTCTCGGTATTCAAACAGCTTGAGCATCCCCATGTCACCTGTTCTGCCATCTGCAGCTCATATGGCTTCCCTCTTACCCATCCACATTCTACACCTGCAGAGCTCTCCTTGACAAATGTCCATGGTCCTGGCATCTCCAATATCCTGGGATCTTCATTGCAACTGATGCTGCTCTTTCACAAATGACCTATCCTATCTTCTGCAGGGATTCCAATCCTGGCCTCTGCATCCTGGCCTCAGCTGTTGTCCACAATCCCTGAAAACCTGTATCTTTCATGCTTTTTAAAACCAATACCACACGCATGATCCATACAAAATTGCCAAGTTCTGCTGCTGGCTTAAGATGTAGCCTAGCTTTCTTGGATCAAAACTACTGTGTGCTGACCTTGAGAAACAAATTCCTATTGTCCCAATGAAGTTCTAAGCTTTCTCCTTAGTGGTGCTGACCTCTTACTAATCACTGCTGATTCCTCAGCCATGGCCCGATTAGCACCCCATTGCCAAATCAAACACAAAAGGTTTCACCTCAATAATGTTGTTGTTCTATCAATTACAGTTGATTCCTCAGCCCCATTTGGGTCAGCACACAGATTCTTAGCCAAAAGGTTACACCAATAGCCTATATCTGGTTCCCTCCAAAGTCTTCCCCTCTGAATCCAGTCTCTCACTGTATGCATCATTCACAGTACTCTTATTTTCAGAGCTCCCATAAGAATGACCCATGAAACTCTGTTCACATTACTCAATGCCTTTTCCAGCCCAAAGTTCCAAAGTCTTTCACATTTCTTCCAAAGAGCAACATGATCATTCTGGTGACTTGGATATGCTTGTTCCAGGGAATGGCACTATAGATGTGACCTTGTTGGAGTACATGTGGCTTTGTTGGAGAAAGAGTGTCACTGTGGGAGTGGACTTTGAGACCCTCCTCCTAGCTGCCTGAGGAGTTAGTCTCCTCCTAGCACCCTTCAGATGAAGATGCAGAACTCATAGCTTCTTTAGTACCATTCCTGTCTAGGTGCTGCCATGTTCCTTCCTTAATGATAATGGATTGGACCTATGAACCTGTAAGCCAGCCCCAATTAAATGTTGTGGTTTTTAAGAGTTGCCTTGGTCATAGTCTCTTTCCAGCACTGAAACCCTAACTAAGACAGTCATATTTATCAGAGGTGACCCCACTTCTCAAGTATCAATGTCTATTTTCGTTTCATTTCTGATCTGTGAATAAAAATTTAAAAGTACTTTTACAAAAGTCAGTTTGGGGGTGGAAAATGTTTATTAAAAATTCCAGGTCACAATCCCTTATATGGGAGAATCATAGCAACAGGAAGTCGAGACAACTTGTCACTAGACACCCACAAGCAAGAGCATAAAAAACCCACACAAGTTGTCTGCTTGCTTGCAATAGGCCAGTTTCCTCCACTGTTACATCTCCTAGGACCCCTACCATTTACAACTGTCTTTGAGAAAAGGAGAACATAAAGTACAGAAGAGATAGTGAATTCTGTTCTTGATTGCTAGACAAATAACTCATGCCAAAATGTAAACACGAGCAGGAGAGATATGGGAAAATATCTGCATGGAACATTGCATAGAGTCAGTGAGTTTATAATAAGACAAAGGACAAGAGAATAGTACAAGAAAATTTAGCTGTGTGAGTCAAGGCAGAATAGAAAAATACAAGTGATCAAAATAGGAGCATAGTTCTGATCTTCTTTTTCGATAAATATTTTTTTTGAGACAAACTGGCCTCAATATGAATTTGATATGAAGCTGAAGATGACCTTGACCTTTTGACACTTCTCCTTCAAAAGCAAGGATTCCAGGTTTGTGACATTATTTCTGGCTTAGATGAACATTTTAACTTTTTTTTAAATGGCAGAATGTACAAATGGTTTTACTCTTTTTCTGTTTATATGTATAATACAATGTTTAACTATCCCCTATCTATAAATGTCATTTCCCGATGCCATGGAACAGTCTTGTGGTTCATTTTGGGTAATAGAATCAAGAAGAAAGAATAGTGTGCCAATTTCAAGCTAGGCTTCAGAAGATCTTGTATGTCTCCACTTGTTTTTGGAAGACTGCCTTCAGGATGTGAACACACCCAGGCTAACCTCCTAATTGATAAGAAGTAATACAAAGTAAACTTGAATCCTTAAAGCTGTTTCTTTCTTAGAGTGACTGCCTCTCCCTTATCCATCCAGCATAATGACAGTCTGCAGGTCCAATAAGATGCTAAACTAATACAAAGAAACACCCAGTCATGAATATTTGGTTAGGTTTACATTACCAGATATAAATTCCCTTCTATCTAGTGGGCCTTAGATGCAAATAGACAACTGTTGGTTACGCACAAAATGTAAGTGCTACTATTGCACCATTAGGGATATATTGGTAAGCCAGTCGTTGCTGTGGCTCACAGGTTTTACATAGGTAAGACTGTTGGTTGCTGTCAGCAAGCTGGCAGCTTGCATAGTGCCTTTTGTGAGAGCTAGTCTTCATGAAGGAGGCTTCCTGGACAGTTCCAGGTCCCTTTCTCAAATTCTGTGTCCAAAGCTTGTGGTGTATTCAGCAATAGGGTCTTATCTTCTGGTTCTGGGAAACACACACACACACACACACACACACACACACACACACACACACACTCTATCTCTATCTATCTATCCATCTATCTACCTATGTAAAATTTCCCACATATGTATGTGGGTGTGTATTTTAAGTAATGTAGAATAATGTTACCATTTGGAGTTTTCAAATATTCCTAGTCTCATTTACTCCACTCCGTTCTTCCATTTTTCCTATTTCATTATTTATAGTACTTGTGCTTACTATCCATCCTCACCTCCTATTCACTCTTCCTGCAGTTCTTTTGTACTTGGCTGACTTCTGCTGTTCTTTCAGCTTATAAATGTACATCTAAAGTCTTGGAACTCTGATACACAAGTAAAAGGAAACACTTGTTTTTTTTTTTTTTTTTTTTTTTTTCCTGAGTCTAGGTTACGCCACTCAGCATAGTACTCTGGGGAAAAATATCTGGCCACAGTGGTGGGGTCTGGAGGCTTCCACACTGTGGTGGGTCCCACATGTGGGAGGAACGTCTAATGTTCCAGCGGCCTGGAGGCTTTGGCGGCAGGCTCCAATGACACGAGGAAGTCCTTGGTTCCAAAAGGTTTATTGTCATGGTGGATGGTGGATGGATTTGGATGTACCTCCCATAAAACTCAGGGCAGTCCTGAGTTATATAGGGAGGGAGAAAGGGGGAGGATCTGGGGAGGATCTGGGGAGGCATGCTTAATTTGCTTGGTCCTCTGGCCTTCATTAGTATGTAAATCCCTAGCCCCTGAGGTCTCTAGTCATACTCTCTACCCGAGCACTTTGGGAGGGGCTGTAATGGCTGGCCTATGTGACTGAGTCTTAAGAAGACTGGACTGCTTTTCAGGACCCTGGGTTCTAGGGGCGCACCGTACTCCTGCCGGTTCTCACGAAGAGTCTCAGGGTTCTAGGCAACTGCCCAACCATGACCCAGAATACCCTTATGCAGTCCCACATAGTACTTTCCAGTTCTATCCATTTACTTTTGAATTACATTTGTCTTTACATCTCAACAGTATTCCATTGTATATTGTATATATGTATCACATATTCATTATCTATTTATTAGTAGGATGATTATGGTTGCTTCCATTTTTTAGCTACTGTGAATAAAATGGTAATGAACATGGTTAAACAAGTATCTCTGGATGAGGAGTCCATTGGACATATGACAAAAAGTGGTATAGCTGGGTCAGATGGTAGATCGACTTTTAGCTCTTTGAAAATTATCCACACTGGTTTCCATAGTGTCTGCATCAGTTTGCAATGCTACCAACAGTGAATGAGTGCTCCCTTGTCCCAGCATTCTCACCAGAATTTGATGAGGTAATAGCCATTTTCCCAAGCCAAATAGTTTGGGACACCATAAACAGGTAGGTGTATTGAAATCATATTAGGAAATGTAGGCTTGAGAACTTACTGAAAAGACTAGACTGGGGAAGGGGAACAGCTCTTACCTTATCAAGAGGAAGCTAGTCAATGATGAGATGACTTCAGTGCCTACCACTATGTTATCTTGCTATCTGTAGTTATATTCTGTAGTTAAATAACTCACAACCCTCCAGTGGGCTTCCACTTTTCTTTGTCCCCACTATCTATAGGGACAAATCAAACTATCATCTGTTCATAGCTTGTTTATTTGTCTGGGCTTCTTGCTACACCTTGCTTCTATGAACTGTATCTCACTATGGCAAGATCAACACGAAGGCTAGGCTCAAACCTGTGACCCTGCAGCTTGGCTCTGTGGCAGCCTCCAGCAGAGTTATTTCTCTAAATCCTCTACCTACTACTGAGGCCCTATTTGTGTTTCTCATCCTCCTTCTTCTGTCTTCAAAGGGTCTCTTTGAGCTCCTTGAATTCTCCTATGGCCTCCTTAGCTTTTTGTAGCCATTCTCTAACAGAGATAAACAGACACACACACACACACACACACACACACACACAGATGCACAGACAGACAGACAGACAGACATTATAGATATAATTACTGAGTAACATGTACTGTGTGATATGTACTGTGTGATCTGAATTAATATTAGTAGTTAAGACTATAAAGCAACATGTGTTTGCCAATGGTCACCTATTAAGAAAAGCTGAAACTACTTGGAGAATTTCAGCCAATTAAGGTGACTTAGTGCCGGTCTGGCATGGCCTTGGTAGGGGTGGAATGACATATTCCCGCTCTTGGAACAGGACTAGTAGGGCATGGACTGCTATGGGCATACGATTTTTCTGTATAACACTGTACATATTTTCAAGTTCCTCCTTCAAGGAATGTCCTCCATGTTAACATTAATAATCCCATGATAATCATAGATAGTATGAGTCCAGGAGGAAAAATGTGCCTAATATCTCAGTAAAATGGTAAACTCTACGACCTTCAGGACAACCCTTAATGCTGTGCAAAAGAACTCTAAAAACATGAGTTCAAAAATATATAATTTCTCAACTATGTAAAAAATAAAGATGCAATATGAATTATATGAGGGGCTTCATGAATCTAAAGGAACAAAAGCAGCTGCGCTGTGAGTCAACTCATCAGAAAGATACTATGGAAGGAAATAAAGAGATTTAGGAAGATCCCACCCAGCTAAGCTTTTTGTTTGTGCTTGCAAAAGCAGACAGATTCCTGAGTTCAGGTTCAGCCTGGGACAGAGCAAGACTAGGCCCAGTTGTTGTGGTAGAATGGTAATTTCAGGGCAGGTCCCAGCCAGCTAGTTTATTGTCTGTGCTCAACAGAGGCAGGCATATCTGAATTATTTTGCAATATTAAAAAATGTGTGTGCTTGCTGTCTTTTAAGAATCAAGGGGCTGGGAGGGGTCACAGAATGCTGCTTTATAGGATAATCAAAAGGGAATCTGGAGTAAACGACTGGATTGGTATGTAAAATAAAAGACTGGGTTTATGATCTGCAAGAGATGAGCTATCCAGAGAATTTGTTTTTAGAATAGCAAGAGAAAACTGCTTAGAGAACTGTCTCGGGCGAGAGAGAGAGGGAGAGAGAGAGAGA
>NW_021604587.1:12862989-12885662 GCF_004785775.1 Grammomys surdaster
GAGAGCGCTGTCTGGAGATCTCCAGAGGAAGGAGAACAGAGAGAAAGAAATCTGGAAAGCTGTCTCAAGTGGAACATAGGCAGCCAGCTTGGACCCATGATTGGAGTTTAAGTTGTGCCACTCCCAGACACTCCTTCTCTTAGAACCCCTCTCTAACCTTCTCTAAGCTGACTCTGGTCCTTGACAACTTAGCTTGTGAATTCATTATGAAACACATTCTGACATTGTATTTCATAAAAAAATATTTGCATGGTCATCCATATTCCTGACATAACACATTCATGAAAAATGTTATGGCAAATATAATTTTTGAGGAAAGCAGTTCTAATAGCAGAGCTCAAGACTAGGAATGTGGAGGCAGAAGGGAAAGAAACTAACCGCTACTAGAAAAAATATTAATATGGGAATTCAGAAGTCATTGTAAGTACAAAGTTTTAGAAGATCGCAATAACTGAATATTAGTGGAGGAATTAGAATTTATCTCCAAGTAGCTAGAAAATTGATGTCACAATCAACAAGAGAGAAGTTGGAAAGAGGAACTAATTTTTAGGCTAGAATAATGTTTGGCTCATGAGCTAATTCCAACAGGCCTCATAAGTGAAAGCTATTACTTCATGGCATGAAATTAATAGCATCAATTCTAATGATGAGTCAGTTGTTCGGGGAAGAATATTTATAAAGTTGGCCATTCAGTAGCATAGGTTTGCCCTAGTTAGCACTAGTTATTGGGTATTTTATCTGCTGATGAGTGCTCTAAAATAATCATAATCATTTTCTGATTTTTTTCATCATTCTGAGGCTTAACTGGGTCTGTGTGGTAGAGTGTTTCACAGTGTGATGGGATTCAAGACATTAAACAGATTACATTGACACATGGAACTTTTAAAGCAAAAATGATTTTGACAAGAGGGTCAATCTGACGCTCCTTTGCCTTGTCACCTTAAGGTATGTTTAGAGACCTTATGCAAGATTGTCTTTACCCAGAGGAAAGAAGCATCTTTGTCTTTAGACAAGGATGCTAAGAAGCATCTGAACACATGTTAATAAAGTTTCTCCAGGTTAGTCCCCTTAGCTCAGAATCTTCTTTTTGTTCTATAATGTTACTTTCTATTCTTTATCAAATCTTATGATGATCTGAATGAGAAATGTTCCTCATAGATTCATATATTTAAATACTTGGTTTCCTGTCGATAGCCTTATTTTGGAAGGTTATGGAAGAAGTACATCACTGGAGTCAGGTTTCAAGAGTTTATATCCTGGACCCACTTCCAGTTTGCTCTTTCTGCTTCTTGTATACACAGGAAGTTGCAATGTGATCAGGCAATTTCTCCCTCCTCCTGCTATGCTGTCTGCCATTATAGACTTAGGCCTTTGAAGCCTTAGGTCAGTATAATCCTTCCTCAAATTGCTTCTGGTCACAGTATTTTATTACAACAACAGAAAAATAACTAATAAAAGCCCACTATTAAAGAACATAAATTATCTGGCCAGTGGTAGTATACACTTTTAATCTCAGCACTCAGGAGGTAGAGACCTGTGGATTTCAGTTAATTCAAGGCCATCCTGGCCTACAGAGTGAGGCCAGAATAGCTCAGACTACACAGAGAAACCCTGTCTCCAAAAACAAAGACAAAAGCAAGCAAGCAAGCAAACAAACAAACAAATAAAAATCACATAAATAAACTACTTTGTGTGAACGTTGTTTCTTAATGAAGGCTCCTGTATTGGTCACACTTACACTCAATACTTTTAGACCCTTTAACTCACTTCAAGTTTTGTAATAGAGAACTTAGCCAACAAACCTACAGGGTACAAAAAGTATGGTATTTATTCCCCATGGGCTACTGTAGACCATGGCTGAAGTAGGATGCATTTGAAGGCTTGCTAAAGTTGTAGTCACTGGTTATTGACCAGGAACTCAGATGGTGCTATTGGCTACAAAACTTATATGTAGTCTTCCCTCATAGCTTGGACATTTTTATAGTACAGTGGTTGAGTCTGAAAGTTCCAAGAAACCAAAGGCAGAAGTGGATGCCATTTTTATGACCAGATCTTGAAGACCTCATAGTATCACTGCCTCTGTATTTTATTAGTGAAGGTATTCACAAAAGATTTAAGTGGAGTGGTCACAGAACCTACTACCTGGTGGGAGAAGTGTCACTGGTACAGTATTAGAGGACCACAAAGAATGACATCCCTTGTTTAGCTTTAAAAAACATGCCATACACATATCTGAGTGAATATAATTCTGATTTTTTTCTTACTTCGGAGAACTTCTAAGGATGGACAGAATCACATACCACAGTGTGGCAAAAGGAATTGAAAGAAGGCTGAAACTCCGGGTTTGGTATCATTGCAATTAAATTTGCCAGGTTTGTAATTCTGAACTGTAATAACTTCCAACCCAGGAATGAAAATGTAAACTCAAAATTGTAGAATTGCTGTAATGGAATACTTCACTAAAAAGCATCTAGTACATTCCTTCAACTCCAATCTGAATTTAACACATTCCAACAAGATTTTTTTAAAACCACCCTTTCTAGAATGTAGCCATACAAGGAGATTCTTCCACAGTCTTTCTTAATTGTACTCTTCTGCATCTTCCAATAATTCCTGGCCTTTAATTTATAAATGCTAGCAGTAGTGGCATTCTTTTTGGTTTAATATTTTAGGTATTGCTAAAACCTAGGTCTGAATCTGAAATATGCAAATATATTCTATCAACCTCCAGGAACGAAAAGCATGCTTCAAGCCAAAAATTTATCAATCCCTTCAATGCTTCTCTTAAGAATCTTAATTCTAAATATTCCAAAACCTCTCAATTATAGGTTCACATTAATCTATGCTGTTAAGCACAAGACTCTTATGCTGAAACAAAATTATGTTAAAAGTTTATCTTTAATATGTAAAAGGAGATGAAGGTAGGAGTGCTTTTAGATTCCTGATGTTTATCTCAATTCCTATATTATTCATCAGCTGCCTCCCTTCCTACCTCTAGGTTAAGCCAGAGATTTGGAAACAAAGACAACTTATTGGGTATAGTTTTTTTTATTCATTTATTAAGTGACTAAGAATTATTGAGTATGCACTGTATCTCAGGCATTGGGGAAAAAGTCAAATACTTTGACCCACTCTGGATATGAGATGAGGACTCAGGGTCAAATACAAGAGATAGATATTTCTAATTCATATGGCATGTTTGATAAGCTATCACTGCTAAATTCCTTTCCATATGGAAGGAAGACAGATGACTCATTATTAAGCATGAGAAAACATCTCAGTTTACAAACACATTATTGAAACTGTCAGCAGTACAGGTTCAAAGTGAGAAAGAATTCTTGTCCTAGTGAGCATATGACTCTGACAGATGGCATTGTCTAATAATGGAGAATGTCTAATAGCAAGAAGAAACTAGAACTCCTTTAAAAAGCTCAAGTGAGTAAATGAAAACATAGGTTCTTTACAAATGTCTGGATTTTCTGTCCCATTAACATTAACTTTCATTGATTTTTAAAGAACGTATCATTCTTTCTTTTTTTCTGAGGCCTGTTAATCTATTTGTACATTATTTGTTTGCTTGTTTGTTTCGTTGTTTTGTTTTTCAAGACACGGTTTCTCTGTATAGACCTGGCTGTCCTGGAACTCACTCTGTAGAATAGGCTGGCCTCGAACTCAGAAATCCTCCTGCCTCTGCCTCCCAAGTGCTGAGATTAAAGGTGTGTGCCACCACTGCCCAGCCTATCTGTACTTTAAGCATGGACAACAGTAAACATTTCTCTTCCATGGGTAGTAGATGTTTCTCTGAATAATCTTAAAGATAGTTATGGATATTGGCTACATGGTAGCATGTTTACACTGAAATGTTTATCTGAATAAGTTTTCTCAGTTCCACAACTAGCCAGTTATGAAACTCTCCAGTACTTCTGACAGCACATATAAAACTTTCTAGAGATCTTATGATAGAATAAAATACAATACAATGTTGTGTGATTCTGGACAGCTCAACTCACTTCTGGACAGTTTGATCCTAGACAGTTCAATGCATGTCCCTCAGGCAGTGAAGCTGTAAAGAAGACACCTCCTCTGTCGAGCTGTAGCCCTGGAGTCATGGCCTGTGTCTCATGTCATCATTCTTTGCTCCCCCCAATGAAGGCTGCTGATGGCATCAGCTAGGCAGCCGTCCTAAAGACTTCTTCTCCGATTTGGTAGCCTGTTAGGTAATGATGACTTAATTGGCTTTTCAGACAACTTGGTGAATGCTCTCAGGGGACCAGGCATTTTGAGCCCTGTTTAGATAGTTAATGAATGTAGGCAGGAACAAGCTGAAGCTCAATTAAGTGTGTAAAGACTATCAATAGGGCAAACCTATAAAAGGAACTACAGGGAGGATTATGTGGACCAGAGAGCAGGTACCTAGCTGCTTTCCACTTTTATCTGGGAGGAGATGATGAGAGGCATTCTGTCTTGCCTTCCATGTTTCAAACTGCTTGTCCTCATTGTATAGGGAATGCGCTTGCTAATGGTCAATGTTCAGCATGTAGAAATTATACTTTTCAAAGACCCCTCAGTGGACTGGCACTCTATGCTCAGGCTTGTGTGATGAACATACTAGAGGATAATGACTTAAAAGCAGACATATTTCCCACAGTTCTGGAGACTGAAAGCCTCAGACCAAGGTGCCAACTCCTATGTTGTCTGGTAATAACCATCTTCTTAGTGTTCAGATGGCTGCCACCATTAAAGTGTTTTAATAATTAACATATATTCATCACTCCCTATGATGATTTCAGTATGACATTTTCATACATATGTATTAGGTTTTTTGGTCATATTTGTTCCCATTACCTACTCTTATTTCTCTTCTTTTTCTACTGGTCCCTTTCTATCAAAACCTGTCACATTTCTTCTACTTATTATATATTAACACTCTCTCTCTCTCTCTCTCATATGTAGATAGATATGCATGATCCTAGTCTGCTTATTTTGGTTAGCAATGTGGTCTTCGATTCTATCTTTGCCCTGGATATTATATAATTTTCTTTTTCATTATGGATAAGAATCACCCTCATTGCTTATATGTACTTATATATACATTTTCTTTGTTCATTCATCTATTTATGGGCATATAGGCTGACTCCGTGTCTTACCTTTTATGAACAGTGCTACAATGAACGTGAATATTCAAGTATCTCTGCGGTATACTGACTTAATTTCCTTTGAGCATATAACCATTGTTTTGAGGAATCACCATACTGATTATGTATAGTGGCTGCTCTAATTCCTTTCCCCATGTATCCCTACCAGGATTAGTTGGTGTTTATTTTAATGATAGCTGAGCTGGCTGTCTTCTTGTTCATTCTCATAGCCAATCACACTTCAGTTATGCTTCCTCTGATAGGGCCATTTGTTAATGTTACCATGAAGGCTGCACCCTTATAACCTAATTACCTTCAGATTGAGAGTTTGCTAGAAAGACAGAGAGAAAATATATCTATAATCAAAGATGATTTATTGCCCCAGTCCGCACCCCATGTTTGGGGCCAGATGACCCGGTCCGTTCAGGTCAGTCAATGGGGTCTAACATGAGAGAGAGTGGAGATGGAGGGGCAAGAGATGCGAAGAATGGAGACAAGACAGGGTGTGTGATCAAGTCCCGTTTATTGAAAGGAACTCCTGGGTATATATAAGCACAAGCAGGGGAATGCAGCTGAAGACACTTTACCACATGCCCCTTGCAGCTGGGTCACTAAACAACAAAACGAGATATGTGAGAAAAACAAGATGTTTATCAGAGTGTGCTCAGCTGTTGTGGGCTGTTGAAAACAAGTCTCTTGTCAGGGTGTATGGTCTGAGATGGGTGAAAAGATGATAGCTACTTTCTGCTAAGAGTTGGCTCCAACAATTTATTTTATTAGCTTATACAATAGGGGCCTCGGTGTTCAACAACAGCTGGTTGGCTGTGCATGCTGGAGAGGTGACCAGTTAAGTGCCCAATCCAAGAAGCTAATTGTTTCAATAGTACCAGTCTAGCACAGAGGGCCCTAAGGACTCCTGAAAAGTCACCTGTGAGAGTCCACATTGAAGAGCCAAGGAAGCAAGCACCTGGTGTTAGCAAATGATGGTAGGACCTACCAAAGCACACGTTCAAAAAGAAAGCAGGCTGATGCGTGCCTGCGCTGACTTCCTCCTGTGTTCATATGCTTCCAAGGCTCTGGAGGTTGCCGTGCTTATGCAGTGAAACTCTTTCCCAGAAGTAACTGTCCCACATGTCACTCTGCTCTGCAAGTGTCCCCACAGACACACAGGTGCATTGTACCTGTGCTAGACACCTCTTAATCCAGTTAAGTGAAAAACCAAGACCATCTATCATGCTTCCCAGGGACCCCATATCTGAACTCTTTCCAATGAGGAGTAGGACGTCAGCAAATGGATTAGAAGAGAAGCGATGAAACACTGAGTCCACAGTAGCCAAGGATATAAATAATGTAGGATATGTAAGTCCTTTCTAATCTAACTCTCTGAATGGGCACAGGCTGAGTGAGACTCATGGCATCCAATTTTTAATTTCATCCTGATAATAATATTGTAAAGAAGGGCTTAGTATTCACATTTCATTGAAAATGGTTCCATAAACACAAAGTAGCTCATTTAAAAGGTAGTTAAATGATGGGACTGCAATATGAACCCACATTTATTCTCAGTTGTTTTCTTAACCACAGAACATTGATTTCACCGAATGTCTGACCGGAGGAACTCTGGCCCCAATGAATGAGTTAATGACAGAAATGGGGACATCGTCTGGAAGCTCAGTCACAGCACACATTCTCCTGACACACACTCACACTCGAGCTTCCAGAGACTGTTCTGTTTATTTGTCCGGATTCCAGATATTTTAAATACTTTTTGGAGAAACAGATGGGAAGCAGTGGAATGAATCAGTTTGATTAAATAACTGCCATGGGTGAGAAGACAAACAAGCAGGGTTATTTTTTTATGCCACCACCACCATCATCATCATAGTAATAATAATATCTATACCTTTAATATCTTATTGAGTCCTAGTAGTTGGACAAGGAACTTGTATTTTCTTGGAATGTGATCGTGTACTAAGATTGAGCATGAAGCAATCGATTGTTTTTCAGTTATGCAGTTAACATGAAACCAAAAAGGCTGAGCTATCTATCTGTGCTCTTCTGACTGACACTTATTTCTCAAGTTTCTCATACACGAAATATGAATCTACTACAAAATATTGGGTAATGTAAGTGTACTGGCTCCCTCCCCATACCTCTGACTCAGGCTTGGATTCAAAATAAGATTATTTTGTTCAATGTTTAATTTTTTTTTTTAAAAAAGAATAGTTAACAAGAGCCTGAGATCAGAGAACACAATAGACACCTCTTGTCTTTGATGCCCTGTGGCATCACCTTAATGAAATACTGTGACAGAGGTTGACAATTCTCTCCTTCCGAGGAAGCAGAGAGCAAACAAAAGAATATTCACAGGAAGAAGTTACTCAAAGGTGCATTTATGTGCATGCTTCTTATTTTAGGCTGCTGTTGTTTAGGTGCCTGAGTTGTTTGACTATACATGTTACAACTGCATCCCTGGCCTATGCAGAACAGTCTGCACAGAAATAGAGCAGGGAGATGGGAAGGAAAACCAATATGGCCGTTGCTCCTTGCTTAAACTAATTACATGAAACTCTTAAATGAGACATCTTCAATGTCTTCAGCAAGGCTATCAGCCATGTGTGGAGCAAAGGCTTATTTTTAAAGTGATGATGCTGTTCATGGAATGCTTTGTTACTAATTTAGAATGCTTGTCCTGAGAGTTCAAGTCTTCACTGCCATCTACCACATGCTTTACTCAGGCCAAAATCTCAAAGCTGGGCAGCTCCATGGGGAGCCAGCAAGGCCTGGGAGGGAGATCTTGTTGTTTAAGGGTTTATTTAGACAGGGCTCCAGCTTTGAAAACTATACTCTTTGAAATCAGGAACTTGTAAATCATTTTGGTGAATATTCATCCCATTCTTCTTTCTGTTGAGGGTACAGTGGGCCTGTTAGCCTTTTGAATTTGTGATTGATCATGGATTGTTAGCAGGTGATAGGTAAATGGAGGATTTAACTCAGGCCAGTCAGGCTAGGCCTGCCGTGATTGGATAAATGGAACAGCTGTTGACCTTTTGCCACTTCCCGAATTTCAGTCAAAAATGTAAATGGAAAAGAAGCACAGTTCCCACTGAGCCCCACAGATGTTAGCTGACATCCAGATCTGTGACTGCAGTATTCATGATCATTGTGATGTTATTTGAATGTCTGTAATATGGCATAATCTCATTGACTGACTAACATGAATGAACTGAACGAATTGTATGACTTTGTCTCACGTTGTACAGGTATGTAAACTAACAAGATCATTTAAAACTACTTCACACAAGAGTGACTTAATTAACATCAATCTGAAAAGAAAAGAGTGGGTTGGGACACAGTAGATACCAGCTTTCTCCAAATGGAGCAAAAGTAAGAACCTGGATTAGACATCCAGGGGTAGTGGTGAGGTGTGTAAGTGAGTTGATTTGTGCCCTTAAGCCAGTCAAGTCTGTTAAAATTCTCTAGTCCAAGATTACCTCAAAAATTATCTAAAAGGATTTGAATATGGGTGTCATTATAGCTCAGTTACGAGAGAGCTTGCTTAGCATCCCCAAAGCCTGAGGTTCAGTTCCCAGCAGTCTGTAAGGTGTGATGGCTCACACCCACAATCCCAGCTGTGGACGAGTGTTGAACTTCACACTTTGATCAGTGCTGAGCTCCTGCAGTTGTTGCTGCTCAGGAGCTGTAGATTGGTTTTATACATTCCGCATATGTATACATTTAACAAAAATAACTGACAAAGAAGCCATGGATTTGAGGGCATGTCAGGGGATGGGAAAACCAGGAGAGAGGAGGAAGAGAAACAATGCAAATATAATACTCATTTATAAAATTGCAAATTTAAAAATCAATCAATCAATCAATCAATCAATCACTCAAACAGACAAACAAAAAACCAAATGCTCACAAGTATTTGAAGGAAAAGGAGCTTATAAACTACTGAGGAGAATGTAATGGTGTGCAGTCAGTATGGAGATTCTGTAAGAACCTAAAATAGGAACCACGTGCTATTCCTGAATCCCTATCCTGGTATATACCCAAAGGCAATGAAATCAATGTACTAAATCTGTATGTCTGTGGCTACTGTCCACAACACTGTCACAGGAGCTAAGGTGTGAAATTCATCTTGATGCCCACTAGTGAATACATAGCAACATGATATATCTATATAATGGAATATTGTGCAGTCATCATAAATAAATTTTATTATTTAAGTGAAAAATTGAAGTGGAGGAAGTCAAATGAGCCAAATATAGGAAAACAAGTCCTGTGTATTCTTTCTCATAGAACACTCATCGAGTGGAAAGTAAAAAGAAAAGTTCTCTTGGCTGTATAATAATGGTTAGCAGAGGTTGGATAGGCATATGTAAGAGAGGGGGGCATGATGGGGCTTGGATTTAATCGTTACATACTATTCATAGGATGTAATACTAGGCATACCATATACATTTACAGATTATCTATAGGTATGGAAATATCACATTGACATACATTTGTATGTGTGTGAAATCAATACAAATTAATAAAAATTGTAGTAACAATGAACAGTGTGTGTTTTTTTAAAAGGAGCTGCTCTGACTAGTGCCAATGGTGGTACTAGTCGATGCGTATAAACATAACTATTTATTTGATAGACACATCATGTCCATTTAGCAGAACACTACCACTGCCTTCCTGACTCGGGCCTATAACCTCCTCAATCACAGGATGTTGGCCAGGTTTACAGTAGCAAGCATGGATTATTCTCTTGTGTGGACTGGACCTCGAATCCAATTAGATAGTAGATGGTTACCCCATTACAAACTTGGGATGCACCAGTGGGAGCTTTGCCTAATCATTCTGTAGTGTTGCATGCTGAGTACGACTTTGACCATCCTCCCTAGTAGCTTGCATCCCACTTTCCAGCAGAGCTAAAAGCTAGCCAGCAGGAAGGAGCCTTCAATCTTGGTTTCCAGTGACCAAAGTACACAATGTCTTCAGCAACCAAGGCTTACAGTCTATGTGGGGTGGGAACATACCTGTATTGTTTGGGAGGCTTCAGAGGCCTCCCTTCAGAGGTACTAATGTCAGTGTGATAGCCCATTATAAGTGCTCAGATTTAACAACTTACATTTTCTGGGAACAGTCTAATGCAGCCATGCAGGACACTTCTGCTTAAACTGTTTGGTTTTATTAAAGTAGCTTATCCATGATCAGGTTTTCCTCTAGCTTTTCATGCATTCTTATTTTCTGTTGATCCTTTCTTCACCCTCATCTTCTTGTCCCTACTCTCTCTCAAGCCTTTCTCTTTCCAAAGTATTTCTGCTTCCATTTTCACACCAAATATGTTCTATTATTTCACCACCTCCTCATTTTTTTCCCCTCTCATGGACTTTATTCTACAAACACTCCTATCTAAATGAGCATGCTCGAAAATTGGAAGGCAGGACCCACATATGAAAGAGAACATGTAGTGCTTCTATTTTTGACCTAGGTTAACTTACAATATTATGCTTTTCAGTTCCAGCCATTTTTATGCAAATTTCATAATTTCTCGTTTCCTTACAACTGAATAAAATTCCATTGTATATACATGCTACATTTTGATTATATATCTACACTGAATTATAATTATTGTTGTTTCATTTGTCTTATTTTGTTTTCTTCATGTCTTTCTAGAAATATATTTTCACTAGGAAGTGAATTTTCTTTTATTTGGCGAGAAGATTCAGTGTTCTCCTTTCCCCACTTAATTATTGGCAGTTCTGGTCTAGTCTTTGTCATTGCACTTGTGACCCAGTTAAGGGTCAGAGATTGTGACACTGGGGTACTAGTTGGAGAAAGTAGGGCTTTTAAATTATTTAGAGTAAAGGGTGCTGAAGTTTGAGATGGATGGGATAAAAGGTAGGGTGGGAGTTGGGGATGGGCAAAGGATGGTAAGGACGGCACGTAGCTGTAGGTATGAGGATGTAGGAAGACTATTTCAGAGATGTAGAAGAGAGAAAGGGTTTCTGTGACTTCAGGAAAGGGAGGCTCAGTCATCAGGTTCTATCACAGTGTGATAGGAACTGAAACACTGTGGTTTAACATTTAACATTCAAAGTTATAAGTAAGTGCATTAGAAATTAGGAGAGACAAAACTACTAAAACATTAGAAAACAACTGAAAACAAGACAAAATTAAAAAAAAAAAGCATATAACCAAAATATGCATACAAACTAACAAATGAGCAAACACACATAGGATGGGGTTGGTTCAGCGATGGAGACAGATGTACATAGAGCAGTAGTAACCTAAAATAGAAGCTATTAGTCCAGCAGTTTCTTCCTCAGTGGGATGCTGTGATTTCTCACACTCCTAAGCCTTTCCTTTGTATCAGTTCAGGCAGAGGGAGAGGAATGGATCAGTTATCTTAAGCGTCTGTGCCTCTCACTGAGGACTTCTGTAGGGTTAGACTGCTTCCTACTAGACTTTCCTGACCAGGATGCCCTTATCTTACCCACCAGATACAAACCCACCATTTGTAAGTAATGGAGTGAAGTTCCCATAGCAGCACTCTGAAGGGACATGGGCAATGTGCCTCCTGAGCATGGAATCTGCAGTATTGTACTTCCCTGTGGGTGGCTTTCCTTGGCTGTCAGGCTCAGGGGTCTCCTAGGCAGTTTTGTCGTACTGCTCTTGGTCCTTACCTTGTTCTGTACTTGTTTGTTTTCCCACAGTGGAAGCTTCACTCCGAGATTCCCTGGGCTGTACCTATATGAGGATCAGTGTGAGACAATTGATGGTGATGCTTGGGTAGGACAGCTGAGATGGGTAGGCTTAGTGGTAGCTTCTGAAAATGTGGTGTGAATAGATGGTAGCAAGGTGCAGGGCCAACTGCAGCTGCACACTGGTAATGGCTGGGGCAACAGTGAGCAGCTGTGATGGCTGAGGTGGCCAAGTCCCTGGGATTGTTTTCAGTAAGAATACTGGTAATGCAGAAACTCAATTGTGATATGGTTATTTGCTCCCACTACCCCTGGGAATTGAATCTAAGGTCTCACACGTGCCATACCACTGAGCTACGATGTCCCAGCTCTGATGTCCTTTTGGTGTCCCTTTACAGCTTGGGCCTCAGAATTCCAGTGGTCGATAGGATATGGCTCAGGTAGCAGCTGTGTGCCTGTGAATGCTGAGTCCTAGTACAAGAAAATTGTACTAGTGGGCCAGTGTTTACTAGCATGCTGTATGAGAAATAGCTTGACTGCATGGCATAGCAGCTGCGGTCCTTCTGCGTAGCCTACTATGATCACCCGCTTGCTCAGACATGGTTTCTGCTCTGCTACGTTACTGGAGATCTGGGATGTTGGTTTCTATAGGTTTGTTTGTTTGACTTATATCTTCAGTCTATTGTCAAAACAGAAAACACAGAAGGTACTAGATAGGAATTTTTCTTCTAAAAATATGCTGTTAAGAGTGGAGATGTGCCGGGCGGTGGTGGCGCACGCCTTTAATCCCAGCACTCGGGAGGCAGAGGCAGGCGGATTTCTGAGTTCGAGGCCAGCCTGGTCTACAGAGTGAGTTCCAGGACAGCCAGGTCTATACAGAGAAACCCTGTCTAGAAAAACCAAAAAAAAAAAAAAAAAAACAAAAAAACAAAAAAAAAAAGAGTGGAGATGTGACACATCAACTCACCTTTATAGAATTTTCAGCACTTGATATACAAAAATGTGTCTTAGAAAAATCAGTAAATGCTCAACTATGCCAAAGAATCAAACTCTATTTATCATGATAGGTTTTAGGAACATATGTATTTATGTTAGAGCAGAATATAACACACAAGAGTAAAACTTAGAAGACTCTTGCATCTAAGGCACCATGAAAGGAAAGTAGGCTTAGGCAGAGGATAAGTTACAAATGAGAGCATATGATTTCCTCTTTCCTCAAGCTCCTTCAAGTAGGCTTATAGTCAAAAGTTCATACCAGTTAGTACCTTCTGAATCACACCACAGCCTAGTGGCTAAAACCAACTATCTTTTATGAAGATTGATAAGTCTTTAAAATAAGTTATCTGGGCATTTTGGGCTAGCATGGCTGTCCTAGGTGAGGGCAATAACCCATTGGTGCCAGATGCTGGTCAACTAGCTAGATGGCTTAGCTAATCTTGGTTGGTTCCATTCCTCATCTGGTTTTATTTTTCCCCTTGGAAAATGAGGTCAGCTCAGCATAGAGATATGTCTTGTCCATCCACAGGTCAAGGTAAGGCTGTTCTTATGGTACTGCTTCAGTTCCCTTGTGTAGCAACTGGAATGGAGTGATCTCATCGACTAGCCAAAGCCCATCTTAAGGCCAGCCTGGGTGCAAGGGCAGGGAAAAGACAGGAGGAGTCATGACCTCTTGATTGCACGATCCATCAATCAAGCCATACCAGGAGACCACTTTTTGAAGTCAATCAACTACAGGTTAATTAATTTAACCTTACCTGCCATCCATTGTGCCTGGCCTAGTGCCACTCTAGTCCCTGTAGATAAAGAATAATTGATCTTTGACCTCTTAGTGAAGGCTAGGTAATGAAAACACCTGTTTCCTTAGGATACTTTTGGCGATTCAGGGTCAGAGTTTTCAACCGTTGTCCAGAAAAGCATAGTCCTTAAAGTAGATATTCTAGCTTCTATTTAAAAGTCACATTAAAAAGTCACACAGAAATTCAGAGGCAATGTAGGGTGCATAAATTAAAATTGGCTTTGGTGAGAATAATTGACTTCTCAGAGGTGCGGCCAATAGGGAACTGTCAGGATAGATGAGTTTTTACACGTCTCAGAGAGAAACTGGAGCTCTTAGTGCTAAATTTAACTCACAAGGATATCATACATACATCTGACAGCTTGAAGGTCTTCAGTGTATAGGAATCTTTGCCGTCTCTGTCTGATGTCTTTCTAATTGCTATTTCAACTGAGATATGTGAGTGAGGGGGCAGAGTATCCCCAAATAACACACAGGCCACTTCATTTTTAGACTTTGATTAGCTACTTTCCCCCAGGAGATTGACAGGGAAAAAAGTAAGTTATCCAGTGGTAGGGTTTTGGGGTGGGTAGCCATAAAGGTGTTCTTAGGGAAAATAGTTGAAACATTTCAAACAAAACAAAACAAAGCAAAGCAAAGCAAAGCAAAACAAAACACTCAACTTGGACAGAACCATGATTATGCTTGATAAAACAGGAAAGAAGGAACAGCACAATACTGAGCGGCCACTAGACTGGAATCTAAGAGAGGGTTGGCAAGGATGTAAGCAAAGAGCTGAGGCCAGTTTGGTCTCATCTGTCCAAGCACACCAAAGCACTAATTTTGAAGGACTCATACATAAGACAAGTAAAAATGAAAGTCTGTGAGTCCACTTATATCGGAGACTGTAACAAGCAATTAAGTTGGTACTCCACAGATTCAACGTTAGGAGACAGGAAACGCACAAGTAATTCCATGTAACACTATTTTTGTTGTAAGTGATTTAGGAAATTCCCCAGTCTAGGGCCTTATGCATAGTAAATAAGCACCCCCATCACCGAACTGTCCTTAGTTTAGTTTTTAATTTTGAGACATGGTCTCACTAAGTTGCCCAGGTAGGACTTGAACTTGTGACTGTCCTGCTTCAACCTCTTGAATATCTGTGATTACAGGTTTGCACCATTAGGCCCCGTGTAAAAAGGAATATGTTTGGATATTGAGTAAGGCATTATGACCAACATTTCAGTATCAGTGATCAACAGAAGGACATTAGGGAGCTTTTTGTTCATGATAAATTCTCCCTGGAAAAACATTTTATTTTGAATACCAAAGAAGTTAACATTATAATATTTGATATTTTAAAACTATAAAGCTTGTTACATTGGAAGAATTCTTGTCCTGGATTTAGGAATGGGAAATGCCATTAGGTTAGGGAGTTGAGATTTTGGCCCATTTTCTGAGGGCCCCAGTCCATCTTCTTCTTGCTGTGATTTTTCCCCACAGAGAAGTCTTTAGTGGGGGGTATAAATGATTATCTTCAATAATTCAGAAAACTTCGGCAGAGTGTGAATTCTTTTTATAAAAATAAATAGCTTATTTTTGAATATTTATCAACTAAAAGCAAAAAACAGAACCCCTCAGTAGATTATTTTCAGTTACAAATCAGTTTCAGGAAACTTAAGTAGTGTCAAGATACAGTGCTGAGGGGTGGGGGATGGGGCATGCTTGTTTTCAATGTCACCTTTCCCTGAAGGCCTCCGTTGCCCTGCCTGGGCACTGCTCTGGTCCATTTACAGGCCATAGTTCTCTCTGCTTCCTCTGTCTCAGCCTCAGGAATATTGGAGTTTTTCTGTTGTTTTCAGGCCACATCAAGATACATGGATTTCTTGCTACCACCTCAGTGTTATTTGCTGATGTTGATTACACCCTCTCTGGGGTCCTATTATTTTCTTGGTGCTTTACAAGAAGAGGCAAAAATTGCTCTCTTGTCCTTGCAATCTTACTGCTCTTCACATCGCACATTTAAACAATTACGTCGTGACCTCACGTCATTTAAACCTTGTGTCCATTGTATGAGCTCTCTGCATCCCCCTGAGTGACTGAAAAATCTTGGGAAGCAGATCACATACCTCAAGCCATCCTCCTCGCTGCATCAATCCCTGAGATATGGATTCTAAATTAATGACATGTTAGGGAGAGAAAATATTTGGGAGGTAAAGCAGTATAATGTTTGAGATTTTAAAGCTGTCAAGCTTCTTATGTTGGAAATATTGTCCTGGATTTAGATGTGGTATGCTTATGTGGGGCCCATGCTTTGAAGGCCCCATTCTAGGATTCCTCTGGCTATGTTTCCTCTACAGAAAAGCATCTTCTAAACACGGGACATGGGCTAACCTGGGGGCAATAGCCCCCTTTTCTTCTGGTGTGTCAGTTTAGAATGCCTTTTCCAAATATCCAAAGTCCAATTCCAGGTTTCCCCATGCCTCTGCCCTGGATCTGTTCCCTAAAAATCAGCCAAGCTGAAATTATCTTCACTGTGAAGTCTTATAACTGGGCAAAGGTCAGCTGTACGCTTAATAATTGATGAATTATAATCACTATTTTCTACTTTATAGATAGTTTTAAAAACCAGGAGATCTGCTACAGATGCGGTGGCACTTTTCTTGATGTGTTGGGAGCTAGGATAAAGAAATTTCCAGATAAAATGTTCCCTCTACTTATAGGATTATTTTATTCTCTGGAGGAGGTTGGCCAAAGTGTGCAATAGACTGGAAGTGCTGGAGCTAATGCCTTCCAGAAATCCACAATTAGTGACTAGGTTCTCCAAGTCTTGGTTGGTTAAATAATAAAGGAAAAAATAAAGGAAAAATAGAATCAGAACTTGGAACTGAGCAAATTTTTAGGGTCATATGTTTTCAATTATATAGAGTAGAGAGGAAAGAAAGAGTCATTTCAAAAGTCCTTTGTAGGGTATTGTGAATCAGCCTAGCTTGCCTAATTTTACAGAGCTAGTAAAAATACTTATCTCTTAAATCAGCTACTTGGACTCATAAACCATGTGTGGAACATTGGCTTTATTTTAGGTTAAAAAGCTTGAGGGTTGCCCTTTGTTATATGAAGGGAGGGAGCAACTAAGGAAGCAACTCTAACAGGACTGAGAGATGTAACATGTCAGTTGATGCAGAAGACCATAATACAAGTCTGAGGTGGGTATGTAAGCATGCATGTGTACCTATGCACACCTGCATAGCAATAGTGTTTCAGTGATGAAAGGAAAACGATCTCTTCCTTCTTCTATGTTGTGCTTGGTTCATTTTTATAGAGTAATCTGAACAATAGGCTTATCTGGACATGATTATTACCAATGCCAGAGCCCATGGCTGGAGCAAAGTTTATTAAGTTTTTGTTGACCAAATGTATGGCTGGGGAAATGTACACAGAACATTTAAAGTTTTTCTTTGGGTGGTTCTTTTGCTGCCTTGTTATATGCAGCTTTGGGAGTCTGGATTGGGTGACAGTAGAACATCTGGGAAAGAGAAAATGATAATCTTGGAGAGCTTATAGGATTGTTGGAAAGGAAAAAGAAAAGAGCCTAAACCCAGAGATAAAGGCTGGGGTGACAAAAGCCCGCACAGATTAGTAATGGGGAGAAGAGGGATGCAGGCCCTTTATCTATGGCAATCACATATAACAAAAGAAAGAAATGCAGAAAATAGTTTTAAGAGACTCTATCATGAATTAAATTCTATTTGTCCTTTCCTATAGAAATATCAGTACACATTTATCTCTTCTTTTTAATCATTTTCCTAGTCTTGGGCTATTGTTGCTATGAATATAATGATGCTGGATATGGGGCTTTCTGTTGGTTTTCAATAAACTCACATGCAGCCTCAGGTTCTCATAAACTAGGTGGCCCTTATAGAAAAGAAGGAAGGAAATTGTGTTATTTGTTTGATCCTAAGATTCTTTTTTTCTTTTTCTGAAGTAGGAGGCACTTTCACATTTGTTAAGGAATCGTAGTTTGTCAAGATTCCTTTTCTTTGTTATTAGGACATTTCTTATCAGCAGCTTGAATTTCTTGACAGTGGAAACTGGGTAACATGTTGTGCAATGCACTTTAACTTTTAAAGGACGTTTGATCAATATTTCCATTCGCTTTTCTGTAATTAATTTCCTCCCATAGGAAAAAAATGAAATCATAGTGAATCGTCAAGTACTGTGCACCTTGTTTGTAAGAGAAAAAAGGAAAAATCTGGGGAAATAAATTTCTGGTATTTCATTAAAAAATACAGACAATGACTTTGTAAATCCACAGATTTGTGCTGTTGTCAAGTGATCAGAGAAGCTTCATTTTGCTGTGGGCAGAGTTTAATGCAGAGATTACCCCATTTGTTGAGAGTAAGGTCCTGTAAGTGCTCAACTGTAGATGGGGAGTCTACATTTATCCCCCATCTCTTTTGAGGCTCAGGAAACACCATGGATGAAGAAGGGTATGTTTAAGTGCTGTCCTTTCGGCATGGCAAGAGTGCTGTACACACAAACTCACAGTAGCTGTATTTACTTGCAAAAGATTGATACAAGACAAAGTAAGTTGAATTTCAAGCATGGAGTTGGCACTGCACCCTCATTCTTTGCTGAGGAGCTATTGGCTGTTGATGTCTGCTGGGGATGGAGATCTATTTGCCTTTGGGAAGTGGTCACCGGTAGGCAGCCTGTGTTCTATAAGCTGATGCCACAACCATGCTCAACTGGGCACCATTAATTGAACTCAGTGGGTTTTTTTTTTTAAAAGACTATGTGTGTGACATGCTTTTGGAGGGACTATATCAAAACTGAAAGGAAGGGGTAGGGATACATATGAGTAAGATATGTTGTGTACATGTATGAAATTTTCGAAGAATAAAAAAAAAGAGAATTATTGGAATTATTTACTTAAGTATCTACTTTGTTTTATCAGCTCCAAGAAGCACACTGGGAGAGCTTTTTCTAGATAAGATTTTGGGATGGACAAGCATAACTGAGACTTGGGTCAAATTCAAGAAAACAGACTCCAATTTTAAAACAAATTTCAACACAATTAAAATGAAAATGTGACTTATTAATAGATATTTCTTTAAAGAAGCCGTTCAAGCAATTGTAATGTCTAACACCATCAGTCACTTTGATGCAAATCAAAGCCACAGTGAAATACTTCATGTTGATACTCTGGTATTGACTACAAAGACAGAAAACAAGAAAGGAAAGCAAGTATGTCCTCATCTACTTTGGAAGAAGTTTAGTAGATCCAAAATAGTAAAACATAAATTTAACACTTTGACCGGGTATCTCCACTACTGGGTACACACACAAGACAACAGAAAATTCACACAAACAATTATCTAAATGCCCCTAACAGCACAATTTGAAGTAACTAGACAGTAGAACCAAACTACCTGTCATTGAAGTGTGAATGAAGAAAATGTAAACCCAAAGGGCTGGAGAGTTGGCTCCATAGTGAAGAGCATTTCCTGCTCGTCCAGAGGACTGGAGTTAGATTCTTGGTACCCATCTCTGGTAGATGCTAACAACCATCTGTTACTCCAGCTTCCAGGAATCTCATGTGACTGCATACATGTGGAAAACACTCACACATACACATAAGTAAGAGCCAAAAAATGAAAATCTTTAAAATGACATGTGCCCCCCTGTGAAATATTCAACTGTTCAAAAAATGAAGCCTTAGATATACATGCTACAACTTTATACAACCCATGAAAACTCTATGCTAAATAAAAGCAACCAGACACTAGAACACAAATATAGAATCTAATTGTGTAAAATGTACAGAAAAGAAATATTCAAGGAGACAGAAAGTAGATAAGTGGTTGTGAGAAAAGGAAATGGTGATATATCAGGAAGAGATTGTTCATCGATATCAAATTTCTTTTAGGGTGAAGAAAATACAATGGAGTGAAGAATAATGGTTAATGAGAAACTCAGCAACTACCCTAAAAACCAATGAAGTATGTACTATGAAACAGTGAACTTTATGGTATGCAAATCACATTCAATAAAGTTATTATAGAAAGATGAATATTCAGAGAGAGATGGAGTGACTGTACACAAGTTAAGAAGGGTTACTGACCTTTGACAAAGTCCATACCCCTTCATGATAAAAGTTTGGGTGAGTTTAGGGATACAAGGGACCTCAACAAAATAAAGGCAGTTTATAGCAAACCCATAGTCAACATCAACTTAAATGGAAAGAAACTCAAAACAATTTCACTAAAGTCAGGAACAAGACGAAGTTGTCCAATCGAATACATATTCGATATAGAACCTGAAGTCTTAGCTATAGCAATAAGACAGCTGAAGGAGATCAAGGGGATACAAATTAGAAAGGAGGAAGTTGACGTATCTTTATTTGTGGATGATATTATACATAAGTGAATAAGTGACCCAAAAATTCCACCAAAACACTTCTTCCCAGATGATAAACACTTTTAGCAAAGTAGCCCTATACAAAATTAATTTTAAAAAACTCATTAGATTTTCTATACAAATGACAGACTGAGAAAGAAATCAGGAGAAGAAACATCTTATACAACAGTAACAAAAATATAAAATATCTTGAGATAAATCTAATCAAGTAAGTAAGAGTGAGAGTGTATGATTTAAAAAAAAACCCTCAAGTCATTGAAAAAAATAAATGCTCCCATGCTCTTTACTAAAAATGGTCATTCTACCAACCACCCCATCAAAATTCCAACACAGTTCTTCATGGATCTTGAAAAGACAATTTTCAGCTTTATATGGAAACACACACACACAAACCCTGAATGGCTCAAACAATCCTGAATAACAAAAGAATTGTTTGTGATATCACAATTATCAATTTCAAGTAGTACTATAAAGCTATAGTAATAAAAATAGCATGGTATTGGCATAAAAACATGGAATGGAATGGAATACACAGACATGAATCCATACACCCATGGACACCTGTTTTTGATAAAGAATCCAGAAACACACACTTGGAAAAAGATAGCATCTTCAACAAATAAATGGTGCTTGTCAAACTGGATGGCTGCATGTAGAAGAAGAATCCAAGTAGATCCATAATTATCACCCTGCACAAAAGTCAACTCCAAATGGATCAAAGACCTCAACATAAAACCAGATACACTGATAGACCAGAAGTGGGAAATAGGCTTAAACTCATTTGTACAAGAAAAAGACATTCTTCTGTACAGAACACCATTAGTACAGGCGCTATGATCAACAATTAATACATTGGATATCACAAAACTGAGACACTTCTGCATGTCAAAGGACACTGTAATTCCAACAAAGCACAGTCTACAAAATGGGAAAAGATTTTTATCAACTACACATCCAATAGAGAACTAACATCCAAAATATATAAAGAACTCAGAAAGCTGAATACCAAGAAAACAAACAATCCAATTTAAAAATTACACACACACACACACACACACGCAGAGAATTCTCAATAGAAGAAGCTCAAATGTCTGAGAAACACTTAAGGGAATGGTCAACATCCTTAGCCATCAAGGAAATATAAATCAAAATTACTTTGACTTATATTTGAGATTTTATCTTATGCCTGTCAGAATGGCTACAGTCAATAAGACTAGTAACAGTACATGTTGGCAAGAATGTGGAATAAGAGAACATTCATCCATTGCTAGTAGGAGTGCAAACTTACACGTCCACTATGGAAATCAGTGTGGCAGTTGCTCAGGAAGATGGGAATTGATCTACCTCAAGATCCAGCTGTACCACTCTTGGGCATATAGGATGATTTAGCCTACAACAAAGAGCTTACTTGCTCAACCATGTTCATTGCTTCTCCATCTGTAGTAGCCAGAAATTGGAAACAACCAACATGTCCTTCAACAGAAGATGTGGATAAAGAAAGTGTGGTACATTTGCCATTCAGTATTATTCAGCAGTTAAAACGACACTGTCAAATTCACAAGCAAATGGATGGAACTAGGAAAAAAAATCATTGTGAATGAGGTTCCCTAGACTCAAAAAGTCACATATGGCATGCATTTGCTTATATGTGGATATTAGTTAATAAGTCAATGACAACCAAGATATAATCCATAGAATTCTAGAGGGTAGGTATAGTGTAAGAGACTACAGGATATGCATATACCTCATTAGGAAAGGGAAATAGCATAGATAACTATGGATGGATGGGAGGGACTGGAACAGGAAGTTCAAGTGGAGAGGGATAGAGGACAGAATATAGGGAGAGATAGCTAAAATTAAGGGGTATTTGAGGGGTAGTATGGAAACCTAATAAAGTAGAAATTTCCTAAAATATATACACATATGAAGACAATCTAAGTGAAATAATGGGGGACTCAGAGTCTCAACTGGCCATTTCTTGTCACCAAACAAAGCTTCCAGTAGTAGGATTAGGTTATATCTTATTGAGTTGGCCAAGGGAGTCCTGTGGGAGTTCCCAAACATTCTAGACTGCAAGGACTATAGGTTTCTCTCCACAAATTGACAACAAGAATCTATGGCTGAAGACACCACTTACACAACTCAGTGAACATGGAGAAGTCCAGCTGGTGATTACATAGAGCTTTCATCCCTATGTTCTAGTGTGTTTGGTACAGGAAAGTATTCTGTACACTGCCAAAGAGAAAAGTAAACACCAAGCCAGCCACAAATGTTTTGATCTACAGTGGTGTCCTGCTTACAAGATTTGCTAGGGTAATTGTGGCACATAGCTAATGGGAGTAACCAACCAATATCTGATTTACATAGAGCATACACCATGAGATAGAACCCAGACTCAGCAGTTCCTGAGTGTTCATAAAGCATAGACTAGATAGTCCAGGGATCTAGATGAAAACTAAATAGCACTAGTCTTAAAAAAAAAGTAATGATACAATGACCCCTAATAATATTCTGTTATACTTGTAGATCAGAGTCATGTTCACCTATCATCAGTGAAGCTTCCTCCTGCAGCAGATGGGAATAAATACAGACATACGTTATGGAGAGAGAGAGAGAGAGAGAGAGAGAGAGAGAGAGAGA
>NW_021604587.1:12885762-12906479 GCF_004785775.1 Grammomys surdaster
AGAGAGAGAGAGAGAGAGAGAGAGAGAGAGAGAGAGACAGAGACTTTGGAATACTCAGCCCTAAATTGAATTTCTCCATTAAATCCCACCCCTCGGAACTCAGGAAACCTCTTGGAAGAAGGAGATGAAAGAACTTAAGTGCCAGAGGGAATGGAGGACACCATGAAAACAAGGCCCTCTAAATCAACATGAGCAAAGCTCATGTGAACTCACAGAGACTGGGCAAGCATGCATAGGACCTGCACAGGGCTGTACCAGGTCCTCTGTATATCTATTATGGCTTCCAGTTTAGTGTTTTTAATGGGATTCTTGAAAGTGGCAATGAGTGGGTCTCTGATTCTTGTGCCATCTCTTGGATTCTTTTCCTTCTGTTGGCTTGTGTTGTCAAGAGTTGATGTGACAGTTGTTTTATTTTACTGTATCTTATTACATTTTATTATCACCTTGTAGAAGCCCTTTCTTTTCTAATAAGAGACAGAAATGCAATGTGTTAGGATGGAAGGGGAGGTGGAGAGGAACTGGGAGGGGAAGAAACAACAATCAGGACATATTAAATGAGAAATTAGTCTATTGTCAATAAAAATAGGAAATAAAGATGAGGGAAGCTCCTGAGGTTTTGCTTGAGACAAGAGGTTGGCTGGTACCCCTGAACATGAAATGAGCATAATTTTTCCTACCAGTGTCTCAGAATCTAGTAACCAGAGACTGACTACCAGAAAATATTCTGTGTTTGAAGGTTACTGCCTTGATTCAAAGATACCATGGAATTAACACAGGTTTTGATCACTGATAAAGAAAGCATACACAGTGACACAGACTTTAGTCTTTTCGAACAACAACAACAAAAAATGTTTGCTGTATTTTAACATTTTGATAACTCAGGAAGTAGAGAAGCATTGAAGTCTGAGTGGATGCCTTCTCCTACTTAAAAAGGACTTGTTTGCTTTTCTTTTACTTTTAAGATAATGGCTAGATGGAGAAATTAACATATTCACCACAAACATAATATTATCCATCCTCTGAGCACATGTGGTGAGTGGGAGGATTGACTTGTGAGGCACAGCACCTGTCTGAGACAGAGGCATTTAAGAGAAGGAGAAGGAAAGGGATACTCCAGGAATTTAGGGAAGAACATTTGGAGCGCATTGAGTGAGATGGTGCCTGAGGCTAGAGGGGGCTGGGTTGGACACTGCTAACTAAAGGTGTCTGGAGGAAGCACCTAGTTTAAGATCTCAGATATCCACCGAAGGCTTAGTCTTTATCCTGGAGACAGTGGAGATCATTTAAAGGCTTTCCATCTCCTTTGAACTTTGACATTGCTAGTCAAGCTACAGCATGGGGAAAGGGTTACACGACTGACAATGGATTATGAGAACTTGGGCAGGTGGGAGGTGATGGTGGCTCCACTCATGAATGGGCAGTGACAGAAAACAAACAGACATGTTATTATGAGTTAATCAAAACTAACTATTCTGAATTGATAATTTCTTGGGAAGGGATAAGGGAGAAGACATATCAAAAACAATGTTGGATTCGAGAATGTGGCTTGGTTGGTAGTGCTTGCTCTGTCATTCACAAAACCTTTGGTTTGATGTCTAGCACTACATATACTTGTGGTGGTAAACCCCTTGGATTATAATCCAAGCACTTCGGAGGTGGAAGCAGGATGATGGGGCCATCCCCCTCACACAGAGAGTTGAGGCTAATCTGAATACATGAAAATCTGAGTCGAACAAAAAACCACAAAACAACAATAACACAAGAAGAACCAAAACAAACCACTAAAGTCAATGTTCTCCCTTGGGCAACTGGAGTAATAGTTCAATTTTCGCTGGTGAAGAAAACAAAGGAGTTGGAACGCCATGTTCTGGAAGCACACTGCATATGTAGACTGTATTGGCTAAAGACAGTTTTGTGATTACGGTTATTTTTTCCCTCTAACTCTTATGTTCTTCAGGGACCAAAACTCTGGCCTACATGGGGTGTGCCTACATTGTTCCTCACTGTGAATCTGGGAAAGAGCTTGTGACAGCACCAATGTGTGCTGAGAACACATGACTTCTACGTGTAGTTGTAAAAATGTTTCACCATTCCTTCATGGATGTCTCAGAAGATTTACTTTTGGATTCCAGCTAATGCATTGTAAGAAAGCTCAGGTTATGGTGAAGTCACTATGGTCTTCTAGCCCAGAGCTGCAGAGTCTCTCAGCTGAGGCATCCCTCCATTCAGGAGTGTCAAAAGTCAAGACCCAAGCCTCTTCCCCAGGCATTGAAGGTAAACAGAGGCAGGCCCTTCTCAACTCTGCTGTATTTGAATTCCTATCTCCGTCCCCTAAGTCCATGACAAACAAGAGATCATTGGAGTGACCTACTGCATAGCCATAGATAACTGGTATGCTGCATATGAGGTGCCTTTGTCACAGGGACAGAGAACTCACATGTACATTCCCTTTCCTACCAATGTTGCAAACTACATAGTTCATTAAAAAGCTTATAAGTTGCACCATCTGTTCTTCCCAATTCCACAATTTGTCAAGAACATCTGCTTTGCCTTTCTTAGGTTAGGAAGAAAGGGAGAAAGGGATGCCCAGGAGAAAGGAAGAAGAGTCTCCATCGTGGGGGAGTAACACGTGACAAGCTGCTCCTGGAGGGAGGAGGTGGGACAACAGCAGTCACAGCTGTGTCCTCTGCACAGCACCGTGGGGTCTAGTCAGCTTGGGCACTGGTGTGTTGTGTAAGGTGGGCATTACACTCTGATGACTAGCATTCTGTTCATTGTCACTGACCTCCCTGTAAAGTGGGGCCTGACTCTAAGAAGGTCCAGATGGACTGTGTTAAGAAATTTTTATTGTTTCCTTTGGACAATTTTTGTGTGATGAAAGCACATAAAATTACAAGTGGAAGAAACATCATGCCACAAAATTGCATAGAATGATTACAAAATGTGAAATACGCATTTTAAATAATTTGAGATAGAAGAACCCAAATATGTACATTTTAAGAGCATCAAATGCTTTGCCCCCTCTCTCTTTCTCTTCCTAAAAGGTGGGAATCACAATGTTCAATCCATTACAAACAGTATTAACACAGTGCACAAGGGCAACATTAAATTCAAAGGAATGCAAGCAATGGCCCTTTCTTCTGTAACTTAATTAATAACTGCTTATCTATCACAGGAGTATTAATTAATGTATGGTGGTATGGAAATGTTAAAAACCAAAGCACATGGCATGTCAATAGAATTTTGAACACTGATTTACACGGCTCAGCCACGTTATTCTCAGTAGTTTAAAGGTGTCAGGGATACAGTCTAATTTAATGCATGACTCTACTCTCTATTATAGGAAAAACCACAGTACAGAATTTCACACATTCAACGAAGAACAAGGCAAATACATAAAGGCACAAAACTGCACATCATACAGACCCCTTTTCTTTACCTTTGTCTATTTTCAAGTAATATTAATATTATCAATGGATAGTATCATGGTAGTAGTTTTGATGATGCAAGATGCACAGTGTTACACGCTACCCCACAACTGCAAAAAGTGTCACTGTACAGATATAAAAAATGGGATTACAGTAAATGACCAAATACAAAACATTTTAAAATGACTAGAATCACCAAGATAATGAAGTCCAACTACCAAAACAGGATTTGAAAGTCAATGTTATTCAACCTCAGTCACTATCTGGACTATGATGAAATCCAATATTCTGCAATAACCACCACTGTGTTTGGTTTCGAATCCTGTTATCCGTTCACTCTTCTCCAATTTTCAACAGTCTGTAACTGTGATTGTAAAATGCAGCATTTCATTTGGACTGTTCTCACTTCCTTCTGAGTAATGCCTTTCCTTCAAAGTGCAAAAGTCGAATGGTTTACAAGAGAACTCTCTTCAGTGGAAGGTAAGCTTTAGTAAGTGACTAATGAACACTCTTGATCCTTCAGATAAAATGCAATCATCTCTGAAGGGGATGTGATTTTCCCCTTGTGTCTCAGTAGGGGTGTGTGTGTGTAAAATCAAATACTTTCATGGTGTTTGAAGCAAGCCTTCATTTTGATTAAAACTTAATTATGGTCCTAGTTATTGCTTAAAGTTAAATAAAATCATTTCCAGAAAAATATTAAATTCTTGAAACAAAAATTTCAGGACACAAGTGTTGTTTTTGCTTTGCTAAATTATAAGCAGACAGGTTCACTTTAAAATAAAATGAAGGGAGGGCACTGTCATTGCTGGGTTTTAATGTTAATTGTCCCACTCTCCAAACCATATTTTTCTATATAATATTGTTTCTTAAGACATTTTAATAATGATTTTATTAGCTTTAGCATGATATAATTTGTTTCTCTTATTTGCCTTAGAATAAAATAATAATTAAAAAAGACATAACTAAATGAAGTAAATGTACAAACTAAAATATAACCAGAGCTTTATCATTACCGGAATAAAACTGAAATTATTTAGTTAAAATTTATTGAAGATAGTAGTAATACATTTGCACTCTATTTCCTATGCATTTTTGCATATTCTGACCATTAAAACAAGCTCAAAGTCTGATATTTAAAATCCAATTTTTGATCCTCTGGAATTTTTTAGTAAATTCATTTTCTAAATTCTAAGACTACCTCAAGTTGCATCAATGACTCCATAAACTGATTCTTAGCATTTCCTTATAATTTAATTATCCATATAACATATATTTGACCCATTTCTTCTCTGTCCATGTATCCCTGAACTTGCTTTTAAATCTTATGGAAGAGATTTGGGTCACTGCCAATTAATAAACACACATGTACACTCATGCGTATGTATGTGTGTGCACTTATATGGCTGGGTGCATACATGTACTATATACATGGAGATAATGTGTATCATTTATACATGTGCATTTAGATAAATATTCTATCTTCCTTTCTACAGTAAAAATAAATGAACCACAAAAAATATCTGACAATAAACTAGCCCACTTGATCCTGTTCAGTCTGGCTGAAATCCTGACTCAACAGAACAGACCTGTTGTAGCTGTTTGATAGCTTCAGGTCAACAACTGATAGATACCCAAAGGCGTACAGCCAAATATACAACCCATATTGCTAATGGTGAAATGGCTTCACTGGGAAATGATACAATCATACGATTTTTATTTTTTTTTATAAAAGAAACCAGCTTATATGAGTCACTACGGTATCTAATAAAGCCATGTCAATAGCAAATACAGACGCCTCTGTGATAAATAAATTAGCAAACGGCAAGCCACCAGTGCCTGCAAAGCAAAGGATGAAACAATTCACTATACACGTTAACTTGAAAACATGGAATTGCGGGGCGGTTAGGGAAACGATGCTCAAAGTGGAATGTTCCATAGTGTTTAATGGTTCTATGCACTTCTCAAACTATTTCTATGACTTTGAAATACTGTACACCAGGGCTTCAAATGAAGACATGAGATCTAGTTTTCTTCAAAGAAGACACTGTCCTTCATTACATATTCCATGGAGCCTGGGAGCTGCCTGCTTTTAATTTACTATTAGAAGGAAAAGAAAATCCCGCATACATGCACCCTTCTCTCTAAGACTGGCAATAGTTTCCAAATGACACATGGGACCAGGGTATGGGACCTTCACACGGATCCTTCTGGAACTCTCCCTTTGGTGTGGATTTCAGGCGAAGGGATGTTTCTCAGGAAGATGGCCCGGGCAGTGATCCTTGTCATTAAGAGTCCGATGGAGCTCAAGCAGCCGTGCATCTGGAAGGCCTGGCAGGGACATCACAGAGGAGTATCAAACTCTTTTCCAGGGATCTCTCCTTCTACCTCCTCACTGGAGGGAGACTTGAGGTTCACCTTTGCAGCCTCTGAGGCCAGGGTGGGAGGGGCAGAGCTGTGATTGCTGTCCTCACTGATCTTCCCTTTCATGGCTTCCTGTACAAACTCCAGAATCTCCAGGGGCAGTCTTTTGAACTTGTCCTGGTATTCTTGCTCCAGCTCCATCTGCAGCTGAGAGACATCAAGAGAGGAAAAAGGTTGAGGTCGTTTATATTTCTCAGCTCACCCATGCAGAAACTCCTACCCAGAGCTGTCTGAAGGGCCCAGACAGGATAAATGGACTTATGATGCCACTCATCGGCCAGTCACAGTGCAGATGAGTAACAGTTTAGTAGGACATACCGTTTGTTCCCAGCTGAAAATCAAGTTGGGGTCATGTGATGTAACAAGCCTAAGGACTTGGATGAAGACAAATAAACTCAACTCTAAACACACTCACACACACTTGCGAAAGTTTACAGAACTTTCAAGTCTTACGCTCGGGGATTGAGTAGTATCAACAGCAGGGCCTCAGCCTGAGGCTGGGAAACTAAGACTGAGTGGTTTTAGTTTGTTTATTCAGTTAGTATTTTGGAGTTTTACAGGACCTCTTACATGTTAAGCCAACTCTCTCCCAGTGATCAATACCTCAAGTCCATGGGCGCCTTTAAAGCAGTGGTTCTGAACCTTCCTTATGCTGAGACTGTTTCACACAGTTCCTCATGTTCTGGTGACCCCTCCCCCCAACTATAGAATTACTGCATTGCAATTTCACGACTGTGATTTTGCTACTGTTATGAACTGTAATGTAAATATCTGATACACAGGACATCTAAGATACCACCTGGTGGTGAAAAACCGTCGTTTGACAACCAAAGGGGTCGTGACCCACAGGTTGAGAACTGCTGCTTTAAAGAGACGCTTGGTGAGGTTTTTCTAATGAACCCCACTCATGTACAACATTAACTTTTGCTATGAGTTCTTTTTTAAAATCACTTCCTTATTTCTTTTCTCAGTGCCATTTTTATTTGTCTTTTAAAGTGCTACGGTTACTTTTTAAATGTCTTCTATTTTATCTGTTTTATGCCTTGGAAAATTGCAAGACCTTTTACTGGCAAGAAACTCTTCACATACAGACTTACACAGCTACCTTAGCTATAAAGTGGTTGTAAAGTACTTTTTCGAACAGAGGTGCAGGTGTTCGGAGCAGTGACAGCTGCTTACAAGAAGCCTCTGTGGTCTGAGCCCAAAGGAAATTCCAGATTTAAAATATCCTGAAGACAACGCTCCTTTGCTGCCCTGATTAGCCTTGAGGCAACTCCTTTTAATAGCACCTGGGTAGATGAGGCAGGAGGATCACCATGGTACAAGGGTAGCCTGAGCTTCATAGTGAGTTTTAAAAAACCAAAATACAGACAAACAAACAAAACCCACAAAGTTCTTAAGATCTGACAATGATTTTAGTACTTGTCTGCCTTCTGATGTCCACAGGGTGTGTTGGGGCTTGGCCTTGAGGATCAGGAGGTGGGGGTGAGCCTAGCTTCTGCATTCTCAGCTATTCTGCATGGTGCCAATACTGCTAGCCAGCTCTCATTCCTTACGCTGATTATCTTCTCTTTAAGGCCCCAGTTCTACTTTGACCACATCCTGGCTGTATATCCTCCATCTGCGACAACAGGTGAAGCCCCTCAGGCTTGGCCTTGATTCTGGGGACCTTCCACTGTGAAGTCAGTCCTCAGGGCTACTGCCCTGGTGAGTCTGAATCTCTTTCTGAACATTGCTAGCCATTTGACAGCATCTAATAGCTCAACTCCTTCACTGTCTCCTTAGGTCTGAGACAGTCTGCCAAATCTTAGCTATTCAGTCTCTGTATCTATGTGTAATCAGCTCTGCAACTCTACAACTCTCAAAGTTTTGAAATACATAAAGTTCTAGTAAATCTAAGAGACTCTGCCAGAATGACAGTTACTTGTGGTCCTTGTGTGGTGTCCTTCCTGTGCTCTCCCTTTTGCACTGTACTGTAGAAAAGTTAAGTTCCGTAGAGTATGGACCAGGCCTTCCTGAAGTGTTGCATGGTATACATAAAGATCTCCCATCTTAAAGGACATGAGGGAGAGAGAGAGAGAGAGAGAGAGAGAGAGAGAGAGAGAGAGAGAGAGAGAGAGGCAGCACATGAGACTCCTATCAGATCAATATAGAGGAGTGCACACAGCTCCCAGAATGCACTGGATTATGATGGAGCAAGGACACCATAGACATGGTCATGTAGTTTCTTTGGCTCAAAAAAAATCACTTCAGAATCATAGACAAGAAAACACCTGTCCTTTCATTCCCCACTGCCCCAATAATTCAGAAGAATACATGGCTTGCATAGCAGTTCAGTTGTTTGCTGGAGTGAAACCCCACCCAAAGACAGGTCTGCTGTACTATTGGCAGCAGCCTCCAACAGTTCACAGACTTCAATCCAACACACTTGTGATTAGTTTCAGTTCCAAGTAAATTAACGAAAGGAAGAACACCATAGGGGCGTGCACTGTGGCCGCAGACTATGGCTGTTTTTATTTAAGTTGGATGGGTAGATCTTCAACTACGGGTGTGTTGGACCTGATCTAGCAAACAGTCACTCCTAAGATGTCGTATAAGACACTGCAATTTCAGAATGATTCATCGTCATAATTGCCATCATCCTCATTATTAAAAAGAAAAAGAAATATGAGGAAATACCAAACGATCGGCCAACACATTTTAAGGACATTCGTAATTTGATTCCTGTAAAGACTTAATTTTGATAACTTAATTTTAATAATGATGCTTAACAGTTTGTAATCATTGACCTAATTGGGGCTAAGCCATAACTATCCTGGACTTTTCCTCTTATCATGAGGTAGAAGCAGATTTTTATTGCATTCTAAACTAGGTCACTGCCTTATGGTTTAGATGAAATGCCATATATGCTATTCTTTAAAAGTCATTCAATTATTAATAAGCTAATTTAAAAATTGTATTTACTATTCTATGTCAAGTTGGAAATTTTTCTTTTACTCTTCTTATAAACTAGTGATTTGTTTCTTGTAAAAAAAAATACAAAAATTATACAGGTGAATTTCTAGAACCATTCCCAGAAAGCCCCATCCAACTGGAGCTAATACAGCTTAAGCACTGTTGATTACATGGGCCGAGAAAGTCAGGCAAGAGTGAGAAACAGGCTGTGTAGGACAGAGGAGGAGGGGTGGGACGAGAGAAGATGCATCCCAACTAAAGATGGTGCCATTAGCTAGGTTCTAGCTCAGGCTAGTCAGATTCTGGTTTTTCAAGAAAATAAAAACAAAAAGAAAGAAACAAACAGCAGCAGAAACAACAACAAAACACAGAAATTGAAATTTCTCATGCAAGAGTTTCTGACATTTTATTGTCAGCAGTCAAACAAAATAATATTTGTCAGTCCAGTGACATTTTCAAACACGGGGCAGTAATCTGGTATTGGCTGTAGGAAGGAAAACAGGAGTAGCCACCCATCGTTGACTGTGGTTCTCCCTGGTGTCCCCTTCAGGGGCTGGTCTCCTGTAACAGGTGCCTGATCTTTACAGGTGGGTTCAAGTGCAGTGACGAGGTGTGAAGACAGCTACTGCTTTGTCACATTTGAAGACAGAATGGGCCCTGAAGCCCACACCAGGCAGTTTGCTCTCACTTAGATTCTGCATTAATCTGAGGACAGAAAGCCCAAGGTTTGGGCTCACTTTCTTAGACATGATTGGGATGGCAGGCGAGTGAGGTGACAGCCTCTGCTACCATCTTCACTTCATCCCTCATCATCATGTGCAGAACAAATCCTTTCTCTGCTTCCTATAGATTTTTGTGCTACAAATGACCTCTAAGTGAAGCTGGGCAGACCCTCAGAAACTGGTTTTCCCAGTCTTCTTCATGAGAAGCTGTTAACTTACTAGGCTCCAAGAGGTCTGAACTCAGCGTGTACACACCATGCAGACAGCATTAATTGTGTGCGGTGGCAGAACTTGGTGCTGTAGTCTCGGCTTCCCAGACCTGAGACAAAGGGTCACCTGGGCACGAGTTCAAGATCACTCTGGATACAGAATTAAGGCCTGATTACCCAAAGCTTCTTTTGTGTCCCCGGGAGACATCCTTTCATTTACACTTATTTTGTATCACAAGTACCTCTTTATATTAAAAACATCCAAAAGTATTTTAAGACAATAACAAACTAACAAAAAGAGAAAGGCAACATACATAGTCTTTGATTGGGTAAGACTACCTTTTGGAATCTGGCTTACAGACATGAGGCTAAGGATGTTCGAAGCATTATGATGTTGACTATAGAGGCAAAATAAATGAACAATGGTGATAACAAAAATATAGCCCATATAGCCCATTGTCAACCTTCATAGATAATCTTTTTTTTTTGCCTTTTTTTTGGCTAAAACATGCTATTTTCTTTCTCTAAGTATCTGCTGAACCATTTGAAACTGTTTAGACATCATGAATACCACATCGAGTGTCACCTGAAAATAAGAACATTTTCTTATATAATCTTAATCGGTTTCAGGAAAATAGTAACAACTTTTAATTGTATCTTTTTTTTTTGTTGTATCTTTCTCACCTTTCCCATTTCAGGTATTTATCACTGTCTTAGATTTTTAGAGGTCTTTTTCTAATTTTCTTACAGAGCACACAGATTCTGAGTTTGTGTGGTTAGTTCCTTGCAATGTCATTTAAGTTGGCTCTTGAAAACTGGAGGCCAACTATAGGTTTCACTATATGGAACTGAAACATTTGATTTGGCAAGAATGTTCAACAGGACTTTGTTTCTAGCTCCTATTGCTACCTGCTTGCGGGTATCTGGGTCAGCTGATATTATTACCAATAATGTTATTGGAGACCTAGATAGTATGGTACCTGCTGCACCTTGACTTTGTCAAGATCTGCTTTTAGCCTTTCACTAGACAGTTACTCTATCAAATTATAGATCTGTATGAAGTAATAGATCTATAAGAGTAATTCTTTACTCTTCATTGGAGGTAGATGGTGCTTTCTAACAATTTTATATTTAGATGGTATTCTTTTGTAATGAACAGTGAAACTCTGTCTCAAAAGGCAAAGCAATCACCGTTGTGCACCATCGACTTTCAACCTGGACTAAAGTTTCCCCCCGAAGACAAGGCAAAGGTTAAAGACTTCCTTCTCTTTCTTTAATTACAAATTTTCTGAAATAAGAAATTGTGAGAACAATAATGTTTTTAGTGATATAATTCTTTCTCCTCTTTTTCTTCCTTCTTGTTACTCCTCTCTCTGTTTCTCCTTCCCCAAAACAATACAGACAATTCTTCTTACTTATATTTTATTTTTTTGGATTCTAATCTGTTCTAACAATTCTGTGCTTCCTGTTTGTTTATATCAAAGCTCACATGTCTGATGTGTGGCTGAGGGGATCCTTTCAGGCTGGCTCTGAGGTTTGATAGAATGTCCTTTTTGATTTTTGAGTATTTAATTACTTGTGTGTGTGTGTGTGTGTGATGCCCAGACACTTCTGAATGTTCCCTGTACCAAACACGGAAGCAGCTGCTTTCTGAGGAAGCTCTGTTTCCTCTCGTGAAAGCTTTAATAAACCCAGCCCTGGATCCTGGAAGTGCTTGCTGCTTTCAATCACCAAGCACAGGCTGCTTCACTGTATGGCTAGGAAATATACTTCGAAGAGTTATTGGTACATACTGCTATTTCAAAGGATTTGGTTTGCTTTTGTTTTTGAGACAGAGTCATGCTATATAGCCCAAGCAGGATTGGAATTCACTATGTCAACCAGACTGGTTTTGAACCCATGTTCTTTCTATTGCTTCAACTACTTAAGTGATGGCATGGCAAGTGCACACCCCCGTGTCATACTTCAATTCTAAATACATTATATATAGTTTCTGCCAAACTTAATTTTTTCTTATAGTGAAGATTTTGCC
The DNA here is from genome assembly GCF_004785775.1 of Grammomys surdaster. Classification (NCBI taxonomy): domain Eukaryota; kingdom Metazoa; phylum Chordata; class Mammalia; order Rodentia; family Muridae; genus Grammomys; species Grammomys surdaster. The sequence goes on from NW_021604587.1 coordinate 12,897,533, forward strand.
TTCTGATTTGTGATGGTTTGTATATGCTCAGCCCAGGAAATGGTACTATTAGAAGATGTGGCTTTGTTGGAGTAGAAGTGTCACTGTGGGTGTGGGCTTTAAAACCCTCATCCTAGGTGAATGGAAGTCAGTCCTCCACTAGCCGCCTTCAGATGAAGATGTAGAACTCTCAGCTCTGTCTACATCATGCCTGCCTAGATGCTACCATACTCCCAACCCTGATGATAATGGACTGAAACTCGAATCCAGTAAGCTAGCTCCAATTAAATGTTGTCCTTACAAGAGTTGCCTTGGTCATGGTATCTGTTCACCGAAGTAAAACCCTACTAGCTAAGACATGACTGTATTATTGTGTTTATCTGCATGCTTTATGTCAACTGTGCAGAAAGTTTCAATATTATGATCATTGAAATAACCAGGTAACATTCCAATTTTTACAAGATTCTTTTTAGTCCCAGAATATGTTCGACTAAGAATAGTTCCCTGCTAAAGTATGTCTAAAATAATTATATTCCTTCTGCAGTTGCGATGCCTCTGGGATGCACAAGTAGTGTGTTCTCATTAGATCTTTTAGGTTAGTTTACTCTTTTTCTTTTTTGGCAGTAGTAGTTACCACATATAGTTAAAATTATTTCCTTGATAATCTCATCTATCTATCTATCTATCTATCTATCTATCTATCTATCTATCTATCTATCATCTCACTCCATAATTCTATTATTATGTGCATGGGTGTTTTGCATACATGTATGACTGTGTGAGGGTGTTGGATCTTGGAGTTATAGACAGTGGGCTCCCATGTGGGTGTTGGGAATTGAGTTAGGGTCCTGTGGAAGACTAGTCAGTGCTCTTCTTAACTGTTAAGCCATCTTTCCAGCCCCCTTTAACCCTCTTACATTATATCTTTTTGTGTTCAGAGGTAGTTATATTTAGTAATTATTTTGTACAAAGCATTTTTGAATTTATTACAAAAGATGAGGGAAAATAGTAAAACATATTATCAAAGAAACTAAAAATCATTCAAACACCAGTATTTCTGTGAAGGGGTTCTACTTAATGACATATGATATATCCAAATAAGGTGTAAATTAATAAAGGAATCTGAAAGCAGGGGTGGTATTGATTGATGTCACAACTGTCACAACTGTCACACTGCTGTTACTGCAGTAACTGCAAAGTCCACCTGGACTTGTATATATCTTCTGTGAATATGAGAAAAATTTAAAAACCTAGAGCTACGTTCAAGGGAAATTTGAAAACATGAACTGTGTATGGATCTTGAGTATTTTCATTTCTTCTATTTCCCACTTTCAGCGTAGTGCGATTATATTATTTTTGACATGAAAATGTCTTTATAAAATGAAAACAAAATCTAGTATCTGTTTTAAGAAATAAATAGGAGGAAAAGGAAAACTCTAAGTGTGTGGTATAATCAATAATCATTTCCAGAGAATATAGTTCTCTGGCTTAAACTTCATCAGTTGGATAAATGAATATTCAAAACAAAACAAAAACCTTCCCAAAAGACATTCACAGGATGGGTAGTTTCAGATTTAGCCTGAGCCACCTTGTAAGGCCCTGTCTTATATTTAGAATAAGTTAGTGAATTTTTAGAAAAGTACTGAGTGAGGCCAGTCAGGTTACTTGAGGGTCATGCAACAAGCACCACATGGGAAATGCAGACTATATTTTGCTTCCTCACCACTCTGGTTTTTTTATTTGTTTTTCTCTAAGTTTTCTTAGAATAAGTTGCCATGAGACTTTGAATCAATATAGATGAGTCCATGAGAAATGCCTTTTGTATCTAAACACTGAAGAACATCAAATAAAGCAGAACAATTAAAGTTCTAGTTGAGTTTGAATATAGGAAAACCCCTAAATTGTGAAAATAAGAAAAGCCCTTCACAGGACGAGGTTCCTTGAGTAGGAGGGGAGAATCTCCATCCTGCAGGATCAGGCTTCTGTGTCAGGCCAGGATGGGTGAGAAGCACTGTGTAAGGTCAAAGATCTCTAGGTTTCAGATGAGAGTTACTAAAATGAATATAGGCAAAGATAAAATGATTCTCAGGGTCTATGGAGGACATGTATTTGCCAAGGGATTTGGAAATCAGAATCAACAATAAAAAAGGAACGAGTACAGCTTCCAATTCAAATTACTGATGTGAATAAGGAATCCCGTGTCAGTAAACTGAAGCAGAAACTAACTGTTTAGCAACTCTTGTAACCTGTGAGCGCTTAGTAGTGAAACATCAAATTTAGGCACTCTGGAGTCCCTCAAAATCCAGGCCAGGAGTGAGCTACACAGACAGGCAGGTACCAGTGACCAGGAACTGCAGTTAAGAGTCACAGACATGCCTAGGGAAATTCTTTTTATATTGGACCTTGCAGCTCAATGTTGCCATTGGCAACAGAAACCTAAAGAAGGAGCAATGTGATAATCAGTGCATTTCTAGGTCAAACAGGAAATACTTGGGATATGAAATAAATAAATTAGAAGAACAAAAGACTTCTAGGTTTAAAAAGAAAGGAAAAGAAACAAAATGGACATTTCATGTCTGTGGGAAAATACAATGAATTTGCAAGATAAATCCAAGTGTTTTTTATCAGGGGGTGAGCATAGTACATTTATTTTTGCCAAAATTTCCCAAGTAACTACATTTGTTATAAACAATAAAATTAATTAACTTTCATCTCATAAACAAACATTAAATAGCAATAGAGCTTATTGTAAAGGGCCTACAAGGAAACCATGAATTACCTATTGCCAGAGATTCACACAAAGAGGAAAATTCAGGGGCCAGACAAGACTCTTAACTAAATTGGTGTCAAATGTGTCCATTAGACAAAACTGACCTTGGGAAGCTCATTTAATCTATTGGCATTTCAATTGTCTTATATCTAATTTTAATTTATTATGTTATTTTATTTACTGCATGTGTCCTATCTCTTCCATTCTGGGTTCTGGTGATGGAACTCAGGTCATCAAGCTTGTGCAAGCCAATGCTTTTACTCACACATCTCTCTCACTGACTCTCCAATGATCTCAAAAATAAGAGGAAGATTACTATACTGATTTTCCCTGGGAACCATTAAAAGGCTTAAAGGAGACTATGTTTTGCATATTGTGATTGTTTAGTAATGAATCAGTATTGAATCTTATTTCTGAAATGAGATAAAGAACAGGATTTGTATACAAACACATTTAGTAACCTCGCCTGCTATGTCCCGTCCCCCCCTCCCCCACCCCCACTCTTGAGCAGCTACTTGGTCAATGCAACAGGATCACAATTCTTCCTGAACTGTGATTTCTGGACTGGATTCTGGTTTATTGTTGAATTTGATACATTTATTAATAAGTAATTTTTTGAATGGATGGATGCCGTGGGGCAGGAAGGACTCAGACTCTTTTCAAGATAAGAAGGGATATGTATAGAGAAAAAATATTGGGCAGAAGGGATTCCATAGATTAGCATAGGATGTATGGATTAGCGATAAAGCTAGATTGTGACCTTAAAGTAACATTGGAAATATTCTTTTGAGGAGTTTAGAGCTAAAATTTGGGTCTCACAGGATCTGTCAGTACCCTTGTCATTTTTATATCCAGGGGTGGAAGTTCACAGTGTGCTCCCTTTTCTGTAAGACAAATAATAAATGGCATTGACCAGTCAGACAGTTCTCTAGCTTAAATTTTCTTTTTGGTGCTCCACCTAAAGGTATGCTATGTGTGTACAAATAGCTGATTTTTAGGCTTTGAGTATACTGTAATATATAAAAATGCAACCCTTGGTCTACTTTCTTCATACATAATCAACTAGTTATCACTAATGAGCTGTCCATATTCTGTGGTTGAGGCAGATCTTTTAAAAAAATGCTATGTAAAAAGAGACACTGTCAGCAATTTTTAGTGCTTCCCTAAAGTTAATGTACAAACAAAAGAACTAGACTTTGTTAGGTCCAGGCTCTGAACTACTAGATCTATGATGGATGGTGAAAATTCACATTTCTGCCTAGCTCTCAGATGATGCAGATGTTGAAAGTCTGATGATACTTTGGGTAACATCAGTTTTGACAATGGTGTTCAGGCAGTTTTCTCCTGTTGAATTCTCTCTCTCTTCCACATTGCAGGAATATATAAATAAATCAGTATATGTACACACACACACACACACACACACACACACACACAGAGAGAGAGACACACACACACACAGACACATACACCCCACATCTGAAAGACTTCTTTCTGGTAAATCTCTCCATTATAGACCTCTGCACCTTAGGGTTGGTTTCAGTGTTCACTGGAGAACATAGGGTAAGGGGCAGAATGAGGGGTGTTAAATGCACAGGAAGGAAAGATGAGGAGCCAAGGATAAGGTAGACAGAACATCAAGCTGATCCAGATATTACGTGAATTAAAGAAAGAAAACAACATAGACATCATGTGATGTTTTTTTCCAGAGAAGTCCCTAATATGCATTTACCTCCTGATATAGCTTCTATGTGTGCCCTCCTCTTTAAATAACAGAGGAAATTTACTCTTCATCTGATGAAGAACACATGAGAGTTCTGGTTTCTTCTCTTCTTAGCTCCGCCTCCATTCCTTCTTCATTGCCCCCATCTGAACACACCCCTCCTTAGACATTACTGTTACTATTTCTTAACACAGCCCATACTTTAGACTTCTGAGCTTTGATATGCCTTTCAAATTTTCTTTTGCACTTATCTCACAGGCACCTAGAGATTACCAAAGAAACCTTGGAAAAGAATGTTAGCAATTATGCAGTCAAATCCTACAAGACTTCAAAGCCTTGGAAAGGGACTTTTGCAATTATATAGTCAAACCCTTTCCTTTTACTAAGTGCAAACCTGTGGCCCAAAGTAGTTAGTGGTTTCTAAGAATATAGGGCTCACTGGTGGCAAGGGAGCACCACAATCCAGCCAGTTCTCTTCTGTGGCAGACAGACTGGATTACTTGCCAGGGCATTTCCACTCATCTTTGTTTTTATATCCTTAGACAGTAGCTAAGCTCCTCATATTAAAGGTGTAGTATGTATTTTTGCATGCCTTTCAATATGAAGGCTATGTGATTTGTTTTAACCAATCACACATTATCAGTTATGGCCTAAGCAGAAACATGGAGAAAGTCTCATTTAGCTTTTATTATAGCTCTTCTGCCACACCCTAGGAAATGGTAGAAGGTGAGACATAGCCTAGATTGACTGTTCAACTTTGAACAGACACCCAGATACGCAGAGCAAATCCACACAAAAGCCATGGAGACACCTACCTGACCTGTAATGAACTGAGTTAGCTAACCTCAGTCACAAGGACCTACCTCCTACAAAATTATGAGTCAAATGACTGTTATTGAATGCTACAGTGATTGGTGTCTTTGGTATAGCATTGTTAGTAGCATTTCCTAATGATGTTCATGACTTTTCTCAAAAGCTCTATAGTTGTGGCATAGAGTGAGTTGTTTAACATGTCCCATAAATAAGGCACTTGCAGTGTATGTATGTTTGTGTTTGTTTGCATGTGTGTGTCCAAGTGTGCACGTGTTTGCATTGTGGTATGTGTATGTGTGTATTAAGTTATATATACACACACATACATGATATATAATATATAACCATATTCTAGCCATTCGAGATCTAGGAGCAACCTCTACTAAAATTTATCGCAGTGATGGAGAACACAGCAAACTACTTCATCACAACTTGGGATTTCTCCCAAGTTCCAGGCCTTGGAAGTTTTGTTTTGGCCCTAGGATACTATTCTCTTACAGGGCCCTGCTATTGAGGCCTGGGAGTTTTCTTTTTTTTTTTTTTTCGGTGGTGCTTCTTTAGACACAACTGTCATCTATTAGAGCTAAGAATGAACATGATCATGAGTAAGAAAAATAATTTCAATTCTGCTAAACACTCTAGAGATACCTTGTTTAATGTTTAATACATTATGATTATCCCTGATAATCATAAGCTCCAGTCTGTGTCTGTGAAGACTTGTGCTTTGGTCTAAGGCAGCTTAAGAGAATTAATCTGTAATCTGGAGGTAATAAAATTTCAGTACATTACTTTAAAAAAACCCTATTATTCATAGACAAAGGAACAGAAGCTTACCACCTAAGTGACTTAGAAAGGAATCATGATTTGAACCTAACTTAATTCTTGTCTTCTAATCCAGGCTCCATCCCTATTGTTCCTTATGGAGGCCTTGCTATAGAAAGACAAGATGTACAAAGATCCTGGTAGCTGGTAATGTGCCAAGGGGAGACTAGCAAATCATTTCAACATATTTTCCTTGAGTGTCTAGGATTTCAAAATTGCTTTCCTACGATAAGTAGGGAGTATTTCACTGAAAAGCAACTCTAGGGAAGGACACTATGGCATTCTTCCTGACACTTGGGCCTTATAACACAGAGTAGGATTTTGTGGAAAATAATAAGGACTCTCAACCATGTGCCATCAGACCAGTCTATCTATAATCCTTCACTGGACATCTCTGTGTCTGTCTTGTTTAGAAACTACTGGCTTTCCACTCTCCCTGCGTAAATCTTCAGTTTTTAGAGCCTGTTTATTTGTTGGGCTGGCTGTTCTTCTGTTTGGCATTATGAGTCTAATTTAATTTGACTATTTCTGTAAAGAGCCAGAGACTATAAGAAAGGGCAAGCAAATGGAAAACTGGAATAAGGAAAAAAAATACATAGTTGAAAAGGAAAGGTATTTTAAGCTATAACCAATCTGGCAAATTGCTAATAAATAAGAAAACACAGACCCGGAAAAAGAATTATAGTAATATAATGATAGCAATGATTACAATTCATCACATGCTTACTGTTCTCAGAGCTTTTCATGTAGAATAACATACTAACTTCAGTGAGACTGAACTGAGGTATCACTGGAGTCCAAGAAATAACATGAAGTTACGAACTAGATTTTTGACAAAGTAACAAGAGATAGAAGCTTTATTATCTGTGGAGAAATGGTGTTGTAGTTCTTGATTAAAATATTAAAAATAAACATGAGAGAGCCAGAGAGCTTTTTGGACCATGCACTTTTTCGATTCTTTCCCACTCTTTAGTGACATATCACTAAGGAACCTCGAATCCAACGAAGATCATCCTTTTGCATAGGACTCTAGTCACATCCCATGAATAGTTTGACCCTTGTAAATGCACTTTTTGAGAAAGAAAATAAAAGGACACAAACTTCATGCATGTAACTTAAAGCATGCAACCTTAAAATGCCGCACTATAAACTGACAAATTAAGACACACCCTCAAAAAATTAAAGCTGGAAATTTTCACATATACCTGAACCATGTGAAAGGCTCAGCTGACTAGTAGTTGTCACTAGTTTGTAAAACCTTAGTTACCTAACTATGAGGAGCAAGAGCATATCTAGAAATCATGACTTATGCTCTCTAGAGGGACAGGAAGAAAGAAAACACAGGGGAAACCCACTTTTTAAACACAAAAGCCCTACGATGATCTTAGAAAGTTGTAAGGACTAAAAGACTAATCAAAGGCTAATTCTAGATTCAGAAGCTATTACTTTTCTACCAGGAGGAAGGATTAAATTCACCCTCTGAATTTAATTCCTATATGGATCAACATTCAAACAAGTCCCTGCTATAGATGGTGAAGGCAGCTAGTTCAGATAAGCTGAGTCTCCGTTGACCATCCCCAGTAAGTCTTGGGTTCTGTGAAGGCTTTTCACAGAGAAGGACCTGCCCTTGGGCCTCCAGCTTAAATAAGAGTCTCTTGATCTGTACACACCTTGATGCTGGCTCCTTTTAAGACCCATGCCGTATGGTAAGGGCCCAGCAAGGACCATTGTCTTGACTCAGCCTGAGCATTTAGAAAACAAGAGGCAGGCTCTGTCACATGTCCTAGAATGAACTCAGATCGTCCCCAAGGAGTGTCCTCTTGATCACCTAAAATTAGTTTTGGTTTTTCTTTTTCCTAAGTGTATATTTCAAGAGTGGTAAGCCGTCCTAGGGTTTTATCCGGATAATTGATTTTGGTGCTTAGGGAGTGAGTGTGTCCTAATTATATATAGTCACTCCTAAGCATGATGTTTATATCTCCTGCTTAAATTGCTGAGGTTTAGGCTTGACCATTTACAAGTTGTTTTTAAAGGGAGGTGGATACTGCTTTCCTAGGCATTTGAAGGACTCTGATTGCCAGGGCCTAAAATCTCCACCCAAGATGAAATCAAAGATGATAGGATGTCTCAGGAACAGCAAACTGAAACCCAGCCAACTTGAAGGTCTATGAGTGAGGCGGGGCTGAGTGAGAATTGTGGTGAACACAGAAGATGCATCTGGGATCCCAATGGCAGTCACTCGGTTTTCTGACTAGATTATAGTCAAGCGAGATACATGCCCAATGCAGCTGATCTGATTTTTTTTTTTCGAAAGAAATGACAAAAATATTGATTTTTGTATTAATTCTGATTTTTCAGCTTTTCACTTTAAATCAGAAATTCACGAAACATGAGGCAGGTTAATATACAACTCGAAGAGACTTTGGATAATGTATGGTGTGTGCTTGACTATGAAGTGGAAAGGTTGCTATCTCACTCAGCCAGGGCCTCTCCACGGAGGGATGGGCCGCTATTCAATTTTGTACCTTTTTTTTTTTTCTTGATATTTGCTACATCTATCTAGAAGTGCCTATCCCAGGTACATGTTGGCAATTTTAATTAGAAGTTCATTGAGGTGTACAAAATTGGGGTCTGGCTAATCTTACTGTTTAAAGTTTTTCTATTATTAATTTGAAAATGTTTATAATAAAGTTTACTGACTCAGATACTCAGATACATAATTACCATTGCACTATGTTCACCCTTATTTGTGGTTCCTAGCTCTAATCTTCAGATATGAGTGCAAATCTGAAGTAGCTGCAGAAGCCAGGAGAGGAGAGGAGAGGGGAGGGGAGAGGAGG
>NW_021604587.1:12906879-12983189 GCF_004785775.1 Grammomys surdaster
GGGGAGGGAGGGAGGGAGGGAGGGAGGAGAGAGAGAGAGAGAGAGAGAGAGAGAGAGAGAGAGAGAATGGTGAGGATGGAGGGAGAGAACAGAAGTTTCAGAGAGAGGAATGACAGGTTGTGTGCCCTATGGAGAGGGAGTAGGAAACATGGAAGGGTTTAGCTGGGGAGAGAGAAGGTATGTAATTTACTGAAAGGGAAAGGGAGAAATAATACTTAAGATGTTTGAAAAGGCCATAGAAAATATTTTACTTTACCTAAAATCCCTTATTATATATGTTATATATAAGTACACACACACACACACACACACACACTGTTATGCTACTAGGGATATTCTTCTCATGAGAGTAAGAAGAAGTCTTTCTATTAGAAATTTCAGTACTAGACACGAAAAACTTCCTCTTGAGTTTTGGTCAGGGAGTTCTAAGACACCTCCTCACAGAGCAGTGTAGACTACTGGTCTTGATTTTGGTACCTATCAGAATTTGAAGGTAAGTCCATATTAAAGACACCACACACTTTGAATATAGGACTTGCAGGATGTGGGATGGATCTCACCTGAAAGCCTCCTTCCTGTGGTCTAGCACTCATAGTACAGAAGGTGCTAGGCAAACTGCCAATGGAGAAAAACTGCCAATATTTCTACTCAACTGTGACATGTATGCAACACAATAATAACCATTATGGCAATATACCCTGAAGATGTTATAGTGGCAGTTATATCTTGGAAGTAACCAATAAGTTACTTCCTAGTAGAATTAAGACTTGCTCAACAGGTGAGAATTGGGACCTGATAATGTATATTTAGCCAGCGACCCGTGACTGATGAAATCATGGCCTCTAAAGGACAGCTACTGCTGTCAATTTCCTAAGCTTATACAGCTTCTAACTATAACCTAAATACTTATCCTTATACAGCAAAGTAAATGTAGCTCTCAACCCTCATCAATGAAGCTTTTTTTTGAAGCACACAGAAAGCCACAAATGGTCAAAATGCAGAGAACAACTGAATCTGGGGTTGCCAAGCCTGATTATTAGGGAACACATAAAAGAGGGAGTGGAAACACTGTAAGAATCAGAAGACTAAGGAATATGCTGTGACAGTGCCTTCCTTATAGGACAGGGAAGCTACACCTATGAAATATTTACAATATGTTAGTCAAAACAAGACTGGAGCAATGACAACACTAGTTGACATGCCAACATCGATGGTGGAACTCTCACAGTGCCCCACTAAATGAAGAATTATAGGCAATTAATTATTGCTGAGAGAGGGAGAATCAGTCTTCTCTGGGGAATGAGACCATGGTGGGTTATCCAATACCAAGTGGTCTGCCCTAAATACATACGAGCAACACTAAATGGACTCAATAGGTTTTGTTAATATACTTATATGTACATATTCATGTAACTATGATAAGTAAAGTAAAAAAAAAAAAACCGATAGGGAAAGTACACGAACGTAGAAACTGAGCTTGGAGGTAGAGGAAGGGAAACAAAGGGAGTAGGAAGCCAGACATGATAGTGAGTTATTTAAAAGGATCAACGTATGTTAATTTTTTTTAAAAAGGCACATAGGGGCACCACTGTGTTTTAATATGTTTGCTAATGTGACTTTACCATGTGACCCACAGCATGATAGGAACCTGATTCTCTGAACCACAAGGTAGAAAGAAGCTAGCCAACTGGGAACACTCATGCATGACTTCTACTTTCTGAAGCCAATTTTGGCACTGTTTGTCATAGCAGCTAGTAGTCTGTGGATACATACTTACACACATAATTGAAATTGTCTAATTTACATTTGGATTAATGAGATGCTAATTACACCCCAAGACATTATAAATGTTTCTCCTATTTATGATTCACCTTTATTGGACAATCTTTATACCATAAGGATAGGCTCTTAAAGCTGCTGTAGGCCTTTCTGCTTATTCTGAATTTAAAGTAAAAATTAGAGAACAATGCCAACTGTAAATCTTGAATACTTTAAAGCTACTCCACAGCTATAAGAAAGAGCTGGTGTTATGAAACCCAAGGACATTATTACTTCACATCAATCTTTATCATTTTTTTCTTTTACAAGGAAACTATAGAAATGGGAAAAATTGCCCCTTTCTTCCATCAGGGGCTAAAATATATAGTATCTCTGGTTTATGACTGTAGTGAAGCTAATTTCATAACCACAGGTCAGGTGACTTCAGTTCAGTTCTATTGTAAATCAATTTTAAAACACCAGTCCTTTTTCTTTTCTGCTTGAGTAACAAGGCAGAGATAAAAACAGCTAAAGCTTACTGTTTTGCAGCTACCTTATTAAGTGTCCATATCCTGGATAGACCTCAAAAACTGGGGGTGGGGGGTGTCTTCTATAAAGTGCTCAATGCAGAGGATTAAAATCCTTTCTGAAGAATCCTGGATTTAAGCATGGTAAATAACAGCATAAGAAACCTGTGATTCATCTTACTGGTGACAGGAAAGTCTACTGGGTCCCACTAAACCTGTCCTGTACTCAGTTAATCACAGCAGTGAGCGCCCCAACATGGTTTCACATTATATATAGCATGTGCTGGCAAGTGGACAGTAAGCTCTCGCCTGTGCTTCATTTTCTGCTTACATTTACGTCTTTTTTCCCCTTCACTATCTAATACATTTCCTGATTAGCTCGTACAGCCAGATTTTAAAAGGGTACTTCTCTGTACCTGGCACTGTGACACTGTGACACAAAGTAGTCATAGGGACAGGAACAAGAAACAGCCTTGATCTTACAGACTCTCGAGATTAGTGAGAAAATGTCATATCCAAAACAATAGCGTAATATACTGACAAGTACCATGCCAAGATGTACACACAGGCAAGGAGGGAATGAACAGTCACCCGTCCTTGCCATCACAGGGAAGGAATTACTCAAGATCACAGTAATGGTTATCATGGAATGCTGGTTCCCTTACATATTTTCTAGATGACAGCCACTTAAGTTCAATAAATTTTCATTCTGTTACATTCTAAAACAACTATAAACAACTATGAGAGGAAGAGTGGTCAGAGTGGGGTGAAGCATAGTAATGCATTCCTGTAATCCCAGGAGCTCAAAGAAGGGAGGCGGGAGGATGACCAGACCAGTCAGTGATATGCAGCGAGACCTGCTGTCTCAACAAAACAAAACAAAACAAAACAAAACAAAACAAAACAAAACAAAATGCAAGAATTCAAGAATTTTAAATAGGTTTTTAAAAACCTAAATATATTGTCTAATTTAATGCTAACTAACATAAAACACCCTAGGTAAAAATATCCCATGATAAAGCAGAGACTAATAACCTAATCAATCATAAAAATTATTATGCATAACCGATTATGTGATACATAAACGCCACTCAGAAGATGAAGCAACATAATTCCTATAAATGTAAGTCTTCCTAATGAGTCACTGTTTCAACACATGCTCATGATGAATGAGTATAAATATGACAGATGTCTTACAGGTGGCACAGGCCTGTACTGTCAGCTACTCGAGAGGCTGAATCCAAAGAATCCCAAGTTCAACGCCAACCTAGGCGACTTCATAAAACTCTGTTTCAAAACGAAAAAGTGAAAAGGGCCGAGGACAAACTTACAGAAAAATGCTTGTCGAGCACCTGTGAGGTCCTGGTTTCAATTCCTAGTGTTTCCAAAAATAAAATAAATATATCTGACTTCTCAGCTGCCATTAAAGAGTTTTAACCTTTACATTGTCTGCCTTCTTGAGAGGTGGGAAACTTTCCGTATTTCAAAGTGTTTTGAAAATGTGTCAGGGCTTCCTCGGTTTCATTAACAGAGGAGGGCAATGTGCTTCTGGTAACACAATGATAATATAGCACAGAAATATATGGGGATAGGTCAGGAAATGTATGTGAGATCTCACAGACTTGAAGTCTATCAATGTTTCCAGAAATCTTGCTAGAAATGCAATTCTTAGGCCGACTGTATACTTAGAGAAGCTAGGGATGGGATCCCCTTCATCTGTTTTTATTAGTTGATTCTGCTGATGTCAAAGTCTGGGAGAGTTTTGGTTAGAGTTTGAGGAGGACCTGCAAGGGTCTATTTCCAGAGAACACAAATTAAGTCACTAACTGAGCTTTTAGTGTGAATGTGTTGGCTAGCACAATTTGGGTAGGAATTTGCAAGTTTCCTTTCTTTTGGGCCTGGCCTACACTAGTTCCTAATGCATATTGGTGTTATCTGGCTTTATTAGAAAATGTTTGAGAGATCATTCATGAATTTTCCAATGACTTCATCTACTTTGAAAAGAAAGTACTACATGGATTCGCACGGGTTTGGAACAGTTTACCGTCAACCAATATTCAAGTAAATTTCAGGTTGAGTATATCTTGTCCCCAACCTCATGGAGAGACCCTAATCTCAGTGGTCACCCATAAAATATAACAGAAGTCTAAGATGTTGAGAAATACTTTCCATAGAGAAAGAAAGTGAATGCAGAAGAGAACCAATGGGCTGTGGTTGGAACACGGCCAATACATGCCAACACAAACCCTTTTCTACATATTCCTCAAACAATATATGGAATAGACAGATAAAGAAAAATTCCAATTGGTCCCAGGGCAAAATGTTACATAACATTTCAAGTCAAATGAAAAATTGTCAAGAAAAATTATGTTCTGCTCTTATATAAATAAAGCTTGTGGAGCATGTGAGCATGCTCAAAAGCAGTGTGTCCCACCAAAGCAAGACCAAAGTCTTGTATAAGCAATTCATCATTGCACTGACTAATAGCTTAGACTATTCAAGAAAACAGATTTCACTCTATATAACAATCAAATACTGACGCTGGAGACACAATGCACACTTAAAAGGCTTTTAAGATATCTAGCTGTTACAGTCATATTTTCAACATTTTCCATCTTCAACAAATTAAACATTCATTGACTTTTTTCTTTTTAGCTGCCTTTTAACCAAATATTTTGTCTCAAATACAAGGACCTAATGCATAAACAAATGAAGTAGCCCCCATTCTTGCATTTAAAAGCTTGAGTGTATTTCTCCTTGTTAACACCTTCTCTTCCTTGATCACATACCGTTCATACCAATGCAAATATTAGACTTGCTTGCCTTGTTTAATTTCATTCTTATGAGCCAATAGTACCAACATTTTCAAGTCAAAATGCTACTAATAAAAACATAAGCCCTGATTTAAAATGAAGCCCTTTGAATTGTAGTCAGAGAAAGAACCAATATGGTGTTCTCTCCCAAATGGATATAGATTATTTTGGTAAAAAAGGTATTATTATTAGCAAGGGATAATTCTGCATGTCTTTTCCCTTCCCTCTCCTGTTCCTGCTGTTTCCCAGATTTTACTACCTTTTTGTAGGCAATTACTCAGCTGCATTACCTGCCATCCATGAGGATAATTAACTTGCTCTAAGAGACTCGGAAAGGCTATATTGGGAAAAAAAGTGTCTTCAACAAGAAATATCCAAACAGCATCCCACAGTTGGGAAGACGATTTTCTTTTTTTTTCTTTTTCTTTCTTTGTAATATCCAAAATTAAACCATCAGGATGTCATATGGATATGAAAAATTTAGATACAAAAGTTTGAACAGAATTGTTAGTTTTATTAACATGGACTTGAAGGGTTAAATGGAAAGTGTACCTTTCTCAACTGTTTCCTATTTGTGAACACTGCTGTTTGTGCAGGCATTCAGGTGTGTCTATTTTTTTTTCATAGATAAATTAGAACCCAACAGTGAGCAAGCTCTTAAGTGATGACTTTAGTGTTGGGTGAACTGACTGGAACACGCCTTTGTTTCTCAGGAGAATCTGTGGGGAAGGTGGACTAGTCAATAAGGAACAGATTGGCTGACTTATCAGGCATAGGTGCTAGTGGTCTTATCTTAGGGATAATTGGAGACACTGGATTATGTCTCAGGAAGGAAACACAGTAGCAGGTTAGACAGGAACTCTTACTAGCTGTGCCTCTGCTGCCATTGTTTTTCTGACATTCCAATCACCAGCCCATAATACCCTGATACCAGGAATTGGGAAAAAAGGGAGTGAGATTTTTTCCTTACTAAAGTCCCTTTTAAAATAAGGTCTTATTTTTAAAACCTACTATTAATTAGTATATTTTTATTTGATCACTTGTTAAGTAACCCCTCCACAACCCATACACACTGAAAGGTATACACACACTGTTTGTACAACTGTAGTAGTTTTATGTCATGCCATGACAAGAAACTCTGTGGAGACCACATGAAAATGCCTGAGGACATCATCTGGAAGATATTATAGTGAACCACGTGGCCCTGGACATCTACACCGCAGACAGCCTAAATTATGCAAAGGATCCACGGCTCTCAGTGGGATTTTTACAGCTTTCTACCATCCAGCCTCACATGATCCCTGCATCATTCTAGCAAGGGTCATCCTTGATCTGTCACTTTCCCTTAAAATTTTCCATTTCTACACAACATGCCCAAAATAAATGTTCTTTCCAATTATTCTCGTGACTTGTCAGAACAATTCAACCCTGAGACTCAGGTACCGAGACACTATTATTATCAAGTACAAGCACATATGTAAATATTTTACAACGAATACAAAAAAACATTACTATAATTGATTGCATACAAGAGCACACCATGGAGGATATGCATGTGTTTACTGGTGGGATTTAGAAATGAGGATTATAGGTACGGCTGGACTGCATTTACAAGAGGGCTCAGAAGACAGTTCAAAAATAGGAAATATAAAAATGATGCCTTAAAGCCATTTTAAAACACATTTGAGAAAACAGACTCCTAAGGACTTCTAAGACTTTTCTTACAGGAAAGAAAAAAAGTATAAGATTCCAGTGAATAAAGAGCCTAAAATTGTTCTTGAAAGGGCTGTGATAAGCTTTAGCTTTTAATTTGATGTTACTGGGAGGCTCTGAAAACTTTAGTTCATAGGAGGCCTTAGGTCAAGATACTTTTGAAAGCCCTAGGTCACAGCGGGACCCACCCCACCCCTTCTTTACTCTCTCTTAGGTCACAGTGAGACCACACCCCTCTCCCATTCTCTCTTTTTCCACATGCTACTATAAGGTAAGGAGGCCTCCATGACAGTCACTTTGACTGTGATATACTGTGCCATCACAGGCTTGAGGCAATGAACTCAACTGGTTATAGATGAAAAACTTGATAACTGGGCCAAAAAAAGCTGAGCTTTTATGAGGCAATGTCTCTGGTACTTGATGCACGAACAGAAATCCAAGTAAAGAAGAACCATGGAATTTGCCTGCCAGGTTGTGTTGTAGAGTTAAGAATAGTCAAGATTGGTATAATACAAATATAGATGACTTAACACTAGGAACAGCATAGGGATCACAGACACTGATGCATGATTGATGGAACACTGTCATATGATCATGAGACCATGGCTAAGTGGCAGGAAAAAGACAGATTATACTTAAGATAGGTCATAATTACAAATATGTTTATCATAGGGATAAATCAGACATAAGTTTCTTGTGCACTACACATAATTTTAGATACTTCCAAGATTTAAAAGCCAAAAACAAAATTTGGATATTTTAGATAATGCGCTAGTACATGTCAGTATTTGCTTTGAGATGCCTCAAGTACAATTAAATTAGGGAAGTTTGTCAGTTAAATGTAAATTTAATCTTCAATAAAGTGAGAAACAATGTATAAACAGAACAGAGTTGTTAGCAACAAACACATGTGACAAAACTGGCTTTGAGCTCTATAAAGAATTATTACAAGCAACAAGGCAACTTAACAAAGGTGTTTGCAGAAGAAGGAATACATTTAGCCAGAACCAAACCAATAATAAATGGAAAAAGGACCATTGTTTTCACTGATCAGGAAAAGGCAAATCAAAACCACAAAGAGATCTATCTTTGAAAAATAGGAAGTGTCATTTAAAAATCAACCATGGCAAGTGTCTAAATCAGCAGGGTTCCCCACACACCAGTCAAGGAAATTCAATGTGTTAAGGGTACTTTGGAAGATGGTTCAGCCTCATCTTTAAACCTGAAGAAACATGTGCCCAAAGGCACAGCAATGATATATACTAGGTAACCAAGTACAACTCATACAGGGTATACATCTTAGGAGATATTGTATGTCTTAGTTAGAAAAGACAACATAACCAAGACAAGCCTTATAAAGGAAAACATTTTATTGTGGGTGGCTTACAGTTTCGTGGATTTAGTCCATTATCATCATGGTGGGGAGTATGGCAGCATTTAGGCAGACACCTTGCTGGAGAAGGAGCTAAGAGTACTATAACACAATTTAAAGACAGAAGGAGACTGCTTGCTATACTGGTTGTAGCTTGAGCATAGAAGACCTCAAAGTCCATCCTCACAGTGACACACTTCCTCCAACAAGGCCATTCTTATTCTAACAAGGCCACAGCTCCTAATAGTGCCAGTCTCTATGGGACAAGCACTCAAACACTTGATTCTATGGGGGCCATATCTATTCAAACCACCACTCTGTATATGAAAAATAATAACAGATCCGTTCATTGCAGCAAACTCTTGAAAATCACTAAAACACCCACCTATAGAGAAGAGATAAGTAACCATGTGATCATGACGTAGAAGGCTGTATGGATGTGAAAAGAACTAGAACCACCTTCAACAGGCACAGATTGACTATACATAGACATACTTTATTAAAACTTTCTCATATACATAGAAAAAGATGTGTTTTTTATCATAAGTAGGAGTGATTGATGTATAAGACAGCACTATGTGTTACTCTTATCTGTGATGCTTTGGATAGAACATGAGTGACATTGCTTAGTCTTGAGACCTGTTCAAGAGGCCTCAAGCTCTTCTTCATTCTCCTGGATCTTTGAAATCAGCATTTGAATAAGCCTGGACTCGTTTGACATTGGTAAGAGATATTAAAAAAAAAAGAAACAAAACAAACAAAACCAAGCTGTTGCAAAGAAGGCCATTTTGTAGCCTTGTACAGTCTGCTATGACATAAACAGGAAGGAGGGGCCATGTTGTGCACATTAACAAGAAGCCCTAAGACCAGATTTTCTTATATCACCAATTCATGAATAATAGTATACATTTCTTGCTTATGCCATTGTTTGAAATGCTATTTGTTATTTAGCAACAATAACCAATGGTTGTAGCATCTCCATGCATCATGAGTGTTGTCTGACAAGGGAGCATTTAATCAACACCCCCATAAAGAAAGGAAACATCATATAAACAGTGTAATTTATGACTGAGTCCTTTCACTTGGTGTTTCACCTGGCAGGCTGCCACATTTTGTTGTGTCCCATTATGGCTTATACGTTTGTATTGACAGACTAGATTCAATCTTATGAACTGGTTACATTTTATCCCAGCCTGGACCAGGTGATAGCCACTGGGCTAGTTCTAGTTTGGAGCTATTGTAAATAGTGCAATTCTGAAAGCTCTAGAATGTCTTTTAAGAATATATATGCACATTTCAAAGTGAAAATTGTGTAAAGGTTATACATAATATCCATCAGTATACTTTCCTATACATTATCATACTTTAGTACAGTACTTCCCAGGTTATAGGGTGCCATTTGATTCAACTGAAGCAATACACACACACACACACACACACACACACACACACACACCTTAAAACTCAATATACAAAACTATATAATGTTATAGAAAGACACGTGCATTCGATACAGGAAACCTGTGTGAATTTAAAAAGTATAGGAATCGTACAGACAAGATTCAAATTCCTGGTAACCTTGGAGTGTTGAAAGTGGAAAAAGACAGAAACGAGAAGGAGAGAGGGAAAGAAGAGAGAAAAAGAGATAAGAAGAGAGAGATTTGTGTTGTAAATTTCTATAGGAATACAATATATTAGAAATATACTAGTAGGATCTTTCACAAGACAACAAGAAGGGAAGGCTGTGAACAAAGAATTTTTTTTCCAATTCTTAAAATGTAGCACAGGGCTGCCTACTACATGACATACGAAATTAGAACTGTGTATGGTGGAGCAGGTCTGTCACCTGACCTCAGGAGGTTGGGGTAGAGAATGAGGGAGGAGGAAGAAAGGTCACTCTCAGTTCCACTGAGAGTTTGAAGTCAGTCAGAGCTACATGTGGGAAGGAGATTGTCTCAAAAATAAAACCAAAGAAGTAGAAAAATGGAACTAGTGAATTCTGAAAAGTTGCTAGTCTGTGTGGCAGAATTTACACTTGGAAGGACAAAGGACTTAGAAGTTTAGGTGTTTTGTGCCAGAAATTTGGTGTAAATTTTCTTTGAAAATCCAGGCATGTTGGCACCCACCTGTAATCACAGCTACTTAGGAGAGTAGGAACAGAGGCTGCCAAGCTGAGAAGATAGTGAGGCCTTGTATCAAAAGTGAACCAAAAGATAAATTTTATATGAAAGTAAATACATGTCAGAAGTATTTTTCCCTCTGTTGTTCCTATATCCTTCCAAGATGCTGGAGGTTAAAGTACTACCTGTATGTATGTAGCATCGGTCTCTGCTGCCATGGGTTGACTAAAGCATTATTTTTGTGTAACATCACAGTGTCAACTGTTCCTTACAACAGTATCTTGACTTGAAAAGGGTTCCTTCTTCAGTCAAGAGTCCTTAGCTCTCTTATTAAATTGCTGGAATGTGGACTAGGAAGTGATTTTCTTTTTGCCAGTAATGCGATTCATTGCATTATTTTCTTGGGACCTCAGTTCTGGAGTTGGTGGCCATTTGGAGTAGGGTCAGCTGCAGATAGGTAAACTTGACCTTGGAGACTTCTACCTCCAGCTAGTGCCAACCGAGAACAAAAATTTAGGATGGAAATGCTGGCCTCTTTTTCTTATTTCCTCCTCCTTTCTAACAGTATTGTTCAAAATATAGTCTCGACTCCATTTCTCTGGTGAGACGTCTTAGAACAGGTGGGGTGAGTGGGAGAGAACCTGCCCCCCCAAAAACCCTAACCCCATTCTGTGATATTTTGAGCCACCTCTCCAATCATGCTCACAAACATTAAAGGGGAATTCCCGTATCAATTTTATATTAGGTCACATCCCTTAATAATCAGGTGTTTTTGATACCTTCAACAAGCTCTAAGTTCACTGAGCACACATCATTTCAAATTTTCCTTATCCCTGTTATGTTATTTAAACTTTTCCTACATATCAATTAGTTGGAAATAATAAGTCTTTAGGCTATCCATTAATTGCTGCGCTGTAGACATGATCTGTATTTAAAATTATGTGAGGAAAATTAAGGTGAAGCACGAAGGAGTCTTGGCTAATGGAGAAGGCTTCCTAGCCCTTCAGAGCAGCAAAAGGGGGATACTGGGGGTGGGGCTTCTCTCCTGCTTTGTCATTTGCTAGTGTGAGATCTGAAAACAGCCTGCTCCAGCTGTAGGCTCCTCTTCCTGGCTTTCAGTTTTTCATTTTGGATACTTAACTGTATTTGGTCATGCTGCAGCAGAAGAAAATGATTGTCTGCCAAAGGCTCTTTTCTAGTGGAAATTTATTATAAATAGTTTAAAGGCAACAAGGCTTCATAATGAATTTCCCTTCCTCTCCTCTGTCTCCCAAACACAAAACATCTCTGGTCTGGAATCTTTCTGGATTCTTGGTTAAGTCTTGGGGAGGCTGGAAGGGACTGAGCCATGATATAGGGGGGAGAGAGAAGAGGTGTCACTAAGGGGCACCTCACCCACCAGTGCCTTTATTTCAGTAAATGCTGCAGTTTTACTGGAAGATTCCTTGAAGGAAGGAGTCAGGGAGCCCCCGCAGCTGGCATCGGGCCACTGGAGCTGTGACAATTTTATAAGAGTCTTTGCCTTTCTAATCACCAAGCCTCTTGCTGTGCTGAGAAGAGCCCCACCCCCTGGATCTACCTGATCGAGTCCCTAGCCAGTGAGCGCCAGTGAGGACTACAGAATGGGGATTGGAAAACCCAAGTGAAAGGAGGATGGGAAGAGCTTTTGGGAGGGGGCGGCTTTTTCACAACTCGCCCTGTCCTGGGAAGTTCCAGTTCATACTTCTTGTTGATTTTGCATTTGCATGCTCATCCGTTCTTGTTTTCTTTTTCTCTCAGGCGTCTTAGTTTTAGCCTCCCTGTGATTAATCATTTTGCCTGTGGATCCTGAAAAGCCCAGCACTGTGGGGTCATTCTTGCCCTCTAGTGGTGAAATAATGTATTAAAATAAGTCTCATGCTTTTTATTCCTGGCCAATACATGTTTAGAATTCAGTCAGAAAAACATGCTTTATCTTTCCTCTTGGATAAGCTGTTTTTGAAAATCCTTACATATTTTCTTAAGTTGGAATTGCTATTTGGAACCTTCCTATCCTTTCTTACTGGAGACGGGGTGGAGGGTGGGGGGCCTCACAATGTTGGCCAGCCTGGTCTTGAACTCTGGATTTGAGAGATCTTTCCTGGCTCACCATCTCCAGCCTCAGAGTCCTGTGCTACTTCCTGGAGGAGAGGTTAACAAGTGTCTACTCATCCTAGATAGGACACTGACACACCAAAGGAACGATTCTACCTAAGCCCTGCTTGGTGAGCCAATGAATTCATTGATGTTACTCTTTAGGAGTGTGGGCAAAGGCTTTTTTTACAGGAATATATATATAGCTCACATGCTGCACATCACTGAAAGCCCCACCCCAGCACAGGCATCAAGGAAGTGTACTATGGAGTACACTTTCCATACAGTTGATCCCCTGTGTACTTTAGCTCCCACCTAAGACCACACACAGCTGGTGATAGCACTTAACAGGGAGAGCTCCAGGTAAAGGTCTTATGGGAGACCTCTCCAGCTTTCTTTGCTAGGGACTATCAACAACTCCACTACCATTACTACAGACATAGCCATTCTGCGTTGTCTTGCTTACATTTTTGCCCTGACTAGGGCTGTACATTCTGTACTTCTGTTGTATTATAGTTCTTGGTTATGCTGGGCTGGGGAAACCCACTCACTAAACAATGTTAAATCCAGGTTATGACATGTAGACACACTTATTCGATCTACAACTAATTAGTGTTGAGTGCACTGTTGGATTCACATAATTGCCTGAATGAATTGTGTGTGTGTGTTTGTGTGTTGTGTATGATGCTATGTGTGTATGTGGTGTGTACTATGTGTGTGTTGTGTTATGCGTGTGTGTTTTGTGTGTGTGTGTGCTGTGTGTATGTGTGGAGTATCTGTGTGGTGTGTGTGTGGCGTGGTATGTGTGTTATGTGTATGGTATGTGTGTAGTGTGTGGCATTGTGTGTATGGTGTGGTGTGTTGTTCATGTTGTGTGTGTGGTGTAGTGTGTGTGTGTTCTTGAGAAGTTTTCAAATGCATTTGTTTTTTTCCTATTGTCCTTAGTGGGACTTACTACTGGAGTAGTTCTGCTCAAAATGTAGGTGACCTCCCTGGCTCTCAGCTCCCTCTTGGTTCTAGGAAATATTGCCTTGTAGACTGACACAGTGAAACTTCTGATCACCACACAGGGGAAGTGATAAAAGCTCACTTCTATAATCCATGGACACCCCAGGGCTGACTGTATGTGATTTTCTGTTTACTGTGTTTCTGCTACCATTACAGTAGGTCGCTCTGGGGAGGCAGGGATGACTGTTATTATAGGAGAATAGGAACACTGTGTAGAGAGACATGAAATCAGAGCTCAAACAGTGCTTGCAGATGTCCGATGATTACTGGTACTTTCATGTCTTAAGATGCAAAAGTGGCACTTCTCACACCCAACTAATCTATCCTAGAAGGGGCACACTTGGTTGCTTGCTCACATGTCTGTATGTCTGTTACTAACCCTCTACTGATGACAAGGGAGTGGTGAGAACACATTTCCCAGAACTGCAAACTTATCCTGAGAACACCAGCATAAAGCCAGCTCTGCATTACTTTCTGGGATGAGGTCCTCAAGTCCGACTCAGAGAGGTAATGTCACTGAGCACAGCCAGTGTTACTCACATTGGAGTGTCACTCAATCTTGGAGGATTGCTTTATTATTGATAATG
The DNA here is from genome assembly GCF_004785775.1 of Grammomys surdaster. Taxonomy (NCBI): domain Eukaryota; kingdom Metazoa; phylum Chordata; class Mammalia; order Rodentia; family Muridae; genus Grammomys; species Grammomys surdaster. The sequence goes on from NW_021604587.1 coordinate 12,920,890, forward strand.
AGGAACTCTCTGTAACAGTGAGCATTTCTTTTTTAATTAATCAATTAGTCCTATTTTTGAGATAATGTCTCAAGTAGTTCAAGCTGACTTTGAATACAGCTGCGGCCAGACTTGACTTCCTGATCTTCCCGCCTTTATCATCCAAGAGTTAGGATTATAGGAGACAACCACTCTCCTTGGCTCAACAGGAAGATTTTTCTCAAGGTCTATAATTAGGGGCTCAGAAATGATTGATCTTGCTGCTTTTGGTTGTTCTTATAAGAAGATACTCACTAATGTCACTAGCCAGAATTTAGTAGTGGCACTTCATAACCTCAATATGGATGAGATGACAGAATAAGTAGCAGGCAGCAAAGAAGCAGAAAACAGAAAGGAAGGAGAAAGAGGATGGGATGCCCAGGGCTGTGATGTCTGGTGGGTAGCATTAGCTCTGATGACCAAGGCAGACAATCATGCCACGAACCTACATAGCTTTAGAATTCTTGTCAACTTCAAATCTAAGGCACTGTGGACTGGAATCATATAATGGACTTTGTAGACAAAGAACATCCCACTGCCATCCAGAATAAGGCTCTTAGGAACCTGAGTTGGGATGATCACTCTGGGTTGTTTTGCAGCCTGTTACAGATCCTAAAGAAATGACTATTTGTATCTTAGTATGGCTTATTGAAGAAAAGCTTATATAATCAAATGCATAAATCATAACCCTAAGGGTCTTTAAACTTCAGGAAAGAAACAGTGGTAAAATATGCAGAAAGAAGGCAGGTGAGGAATGAGAGCCGGTTGGTAGTGGAGTTTGTGGCCAGAGTCCACAGGAGCGGGGTAACTGTGGACAAATGGAGGATATGAGCCCCTTTACAGGAAAGTGGTAGTAACTGCCCCCTGGAACATAGACTAAGTGTGATCTTGTATTTCAAAATAAGCAAGAGACCATTTATTTTTGTAAAGAAATCTTGTTTATCAAAAGAAAGGAAAAATAAGACACAAAGTCATGCTGATACATGCGTTACACAGACTATGTTTAGAGGTTACTCTAATCAGGTCACCAGTTTGAAACTTGTGGCTTACAGACTGGTTGGAATAGTCTTGTCAGTTTCAGGCTCCTGGAATATCCTGCACCTCAACAAATACCTTACAATGTGGCTGCAATAAATATCTTACAATGGGCAATTGATAACCTATAAATTCATTCCTATAGCTCTGGAGAATGGGAGATTCTAGATCAAGGATGACAGAAGAATCAGTGTCTGGCAAGGGCTTCTCTCTGCCTCCAGGGTGGTACCTTTCGATTGTTACACAAGGAGAAAGGATAACAAGGACAGGGTGCCTCGAGCCCTTACAAGGGCACTAATCTGCTCTTAAAGAGTTGGCACTGTTGCATTGTGGGTACATTTCAACATGGACTTTGGAGGCTCAAAGACATTCAGAGCACAGAAGGAGGGAAATTTATGTTCCTATTTCTCAGATCCTTAGGTTGAGACTCACTGATGCTTTTCCATTCTTTTCCAGACCAAATAAAGGAAATATGGACTTATTGCCAAATGTGATTGCCTTTGGGTACTCCTATATACCCATAATTCACAAGCAGTATGTGTGGATACAGCCCTCCTGAACACTTCCTGATCTCAATAAATAAACAATATGCCTGTGGATAATTTTTAGTGTCTTGGTTTACACTGAAATGAAAGGGATCTGCTTTGTCCATGACAAGTATTTAGTTTTTTTTTGTTTTGTTTTTTTTTGTTTGTTTGTTTTTTTTTTTTTTTTTTTAGTGTTATCCCCTCTGCTCAAGGAAAGGAAAACAGGCTCAGAGTCACGCAGCCCCAGATTGAAAGGTGTGGCCAGTTTACACTTGCGAGTGCTTTAAAGAGGTGATTTCAAGTTGGGGCTTAGAGAATGGAATTGTAGGGTCAGCTTGCCTGTTTGTTTGTTTGTTAACTCTGGTAGTAACCAGCCATATGGGCTTGGTCAGTGGTCAGTCCTTATACTTCTAACCTCTAGTGTAAGGTAAGGATGGCAAGACAACCTTCCAGATGCTGTGGAAGATATGAGGAGATAGTTCCTATGGGCAGGTAGTGAGAGCTGAATCAATAAGGTTTATTGTTATCTCAAAATCATATACCCAAGGTAGGACTTACTTTCTATGGTAAACCCAAATAGAGGCAGATTCCACTGAAGTGTTTGATTTCTTTATTTGTAAGAATATGGCAATGGATGTTCTAACAGAAAGAACTCAGAGGCACAGAAAATGCAGCCAGCAAGTCTTCCTTCCATTTGCCTTTGGGGCCTACAGTCATTTTCTCGGGGATAAACTGTTTGCAGACTAAGTATTTGGCTTCCAAGCCCCTAAACATGATCCATCTGGAGAAGTGTGACAAATTCCTAGTTTGGCATTGCTTGTAGCTGTCAGGCTCTGCCGAGAACTGGGAAGTGTTAGGCAAAAAGGAGAAAGAAGCTATTCTTTAGCTCTGCTTCTCTTGCAGACTGTGTTTACCCGAGGATACTTTGGGTATGCAGCAGGACAACTAGGGAAAACAATCAACACTAGGCTCATGGGGCCCAACCAGACTGCCACTGTGAACTAAAAGAGGGATTCCCTGGACTCTCATTGGTTCCTCTGGCCCTCTTCCGTAAACACATTTCAAGTGGATGGACTGGCCTAGGCCCCAAGGCTGAGTTCTACTTTTTAGAGATGTCCAAGCATGATATAATAGGAAATATATTTAGTCTTTGTTCCACGTTCCCAGAATATAGCACCTACAATCCTCAGGACCTTCTGAGTAAAAGGATTATCTTCACTTAATCACAATAGGTACTTGCAATTGTATCATGATGCCAATTGGGTGTATAGGGATCAGGCCCCTGGACAGTCTCTGAGATGGGGCTATTCTTGAGAAAGACCAAGTGATTAGAGTTGGAAACTTTTTTATTGATTGGGGGAAACAGAGATGGTAAAAATCAGAATAATGGTAGGAGAGCTTCCATGCAGATACAGCTTCTGTACTTAGGGCTTTCTCTGGACTTTGCCCTCTACAAAATTCAAGTGTTGAGACTTAATGGCCAATGTGATGGTAGCAAGAAGTAGGGCTGGGCTGTGGGTCCAGCTCACTGACGAGCACTTTGTTAGCATGCACAAGGCCAGCACTACATAAACAGAAACTAAGGTAGGGTCTTTGCAACAGGATAAGGCCAAGGGTGACTCCTTCATGAAAGGAGATTGAGAACCTCAGGAAATAGGCTTTTAAAAACCTCTATAAACTTGTATTAAAAACTTGCAAATGAATAAAATTATCACATACCAAAATTTAAACAGTTTTTCTAGTTCTCTTTCTGCCATGCATTTTGTTTTGTTTTTGGTGATAGATAAGTACATAAAATATGCTATCCAAATGTAAATTACTGCTTTACAGCTTCTGTACTAAATAAGAATTTTAAATGTACAGAAGTTCAATGAATCATATAGGCTTGGGTCTGGTTAACTTTTTGTGTATGAAATAAGGTTTCATGTACATTTCAGCTCTTTTAATGTTCTGCCTTCAATCATGAGGACACCTCTCCTATGGAAGTTGACACCTTTAAATGACCAAATCTGCCAGTGACTTGATCATGGGCTTCCTAGCCTCCAAAACTGTGAGAAATTGATGACTTTTTAAAAATGAATTACCAGTTTTAAATATCTTGTTATAGCAATACAACCCCAAAGACATTCTATATTTTTAAAAACTAGATATAAGTAAAGTACCTACCTGGGTTCTAGTTTATAGTCACAGAATTCAGGACTGCACTTGCAACCAAATTAGAAGAAGTCCTGTGGGACTGGAGTCCTATGAACGGGCTCCAAGTAAGATCAAAGTCAACTGCACTGAGGATCAAGCTAGTGATGAAAAATTGTTCAATATTTTTTTTAAAAGTCCCACATAGTTACTAGAAGTCACTTGCTTATTTCCAAGCCTCTTTCTAGGTCTCCTTTCCCAGGTCAGAGTTCCTGATAGCAGAGCTTACAGTCACTTTGCCTATCTCTAACTCCAAGGGTGACTAAAGGGCAGAGTGGAGTGGGACAGTAAGGAGAACATGGGCTCAGGTCTTCCTTAACCTAAGTCCTGTACACACCCTACATCATTTTATCCACATGTTTTTCTTTTTAGAGTCACTTTTTAGTTGCCACTTGTCTGTGGACAACTGTAGTCTGATGATACTAACTTAAAAGCTAAAGGGGTAAAAAGCTCAGAAAATTCATAATAAATGCAGTACATTTTGTTATAATATATTGTCATAATTATTCTGTTTTTTATCGTTGTAAATCTTTTACTTTATCATAAGGTGTGATACTGTCTGCAGTTTCTGAGGCCTTTGGAAGGTATCTCTTTGGATATGAAAGAGGCTAATATAGTAGAAAATGGGTGGTTCTGTCTAAATCAGAATCTCTAAAGATGCTGGCTTAGGAGTCTTGTGAGGGTGGTACCCAGACTAATTTAGTTAGAAGTCCTCAATCTTGGCTGTACATGAAAATCACCCATGGACCTTTATAAGAGCAAGTCTTTTTGCCAAGCTTATTACATAAAGATCTGGGGATTGAAGCCCAGGAATCAGTATTTCTCAGATCTGGTTGGACTCCAATAATTAACTAAGGTTGGCAGCTCTGGCCTGAAGAATGAAATTGGTAATAAACTGGTAGATAGATGGGTCAGCCACAGGTGCAGGGCAATGAAGGTGAAGCTTAGGGCTTGGGATGAATTGTGTACTTCTTAAAATGGACCACTCTATGCTGCTTCTGTGACTGCCACTGGGAGAACAGGCTTGCTATTGCATGTTCAGCCCCATTTTCAACTTTCAAGTGAAGCTTCAAACCATCACATCATGCAAATTTGCACTTTGTAACTGCTAGCAACTGCCTGATGGAACAGCTACTTAAATGACTTGGCGTTTAGGGTGCTAGTTGGGGCTTTTGACTTAGAATTTTTCTCTTCACATATGATAAATCAAATACATTTTATCATAATACATTGCTATAATTATTCTGTTTATTATTGCTGTTGTGAATCTCTTACTTTATCATAATCTGTGTTACTATCTTCAGCTTCTGAGGCCTTGGACAGTGCACCTATGGATATGAAAGAGGCTAGTGTGGTAGAAGTGACCGTGGACCATGGTCCAGCAACTTTGACATCTAGGAGCTTGCTATAAAGTCACACTATAGCAGTGAACTTTGTTGTTAAGTGTGCTCAGATATATGGATTCGGAGCCTTCCCTTTGATATACCCAGGCAATGTGCATACACGTTACAGTGTCAGAATCTTTGAGTAGGAGATTTCCCCAGCATAGGGTTAAGGCCATCAAACCATGGATGTGATACATTCTCAGTTTTATATACATAAGTCCTGCCAAGTTGCATCATTATACAGCCTCCATCCTACCCCAAGGAGACTGGGTATGTGACTGTATCTTTTATGCAAAGAAACAAACATACAAAACAAAACCAAAAAAACCCCAACAAAACAAACAAACAAAAAACAAACAAAAAAAAACCACATAGTGGTCATGTTATCCTGTCTCTTTCAAGGCAAAGCAGAGTTGGTTTTCATTTAAAAATATCATTAAGATATCCTTTCCTTCTCAGTGTCTATTCAGGACTTAAGAGAAACGCATGTTAAATGTCACACTGTGCTCTACACGGTCACAGTCACACGTCCCCTCAGCATTTTTTTTTCTCCCTTGGCTCTTTGGTTATTGTAATTATCCTCTTACCATATAATGCAACTTAACTGATGAAAAATAGTCTTTAAAAACTCTGGCACAATAAAAAGAAAATTGGCCTGGATAGAAGTTTAGGAAATTGGAGCTTCAAAGTAAATGCTTTGTATCTGAGCAACAGACACAATGAACCACAATGAGCTGGAGAGAAATTAGTCTTGCAGGAGTGAGTTATCAATTTTATTAATCTTTTTAGACACACAAAGAAAACTGCTAATGTCACAGATTTTTCCTGTAATTATTTTCTTTCCATTCTGCTGCTGTATGCGTTTTGGTTTTTTTCAGCTTCTCCTACTTTCTGTTCTAAGGTGTGGCATCCTTTCTGGTTTCTTGAGCTAGAACTGGAGTATAGCGCTATTCTGTCTTCATGTGGTATCATATCAAACACGAGCTAAAGTCCCGCACTCTCCTGCAGGCACTCAGAAGTTTCATTCTGCATGTGTTAGTGAAATATGTGTATATATACATATATATATGTATATATACATATATGTGTGTATGATATACTTTATATTATGTATATAGAATATGTACTATAATATATAATTATTACATAATAAACATATATAATATAGTATATGATATATTATATAGCATATATAATACATAATATCTATTTAGTGAGTTATATATGCATCCAGTTCAATAGAAATTCCAATTCTAACTTTGCTTTCTTATTTTCTTACGCATGCATTTACTGTGAATACTACTGCCTATTTTCCAAACACCTGCAGATTTTAAGTATTCTTCTGATTATTGGTCTCTAGCTTATTCAGCTTTGGTCCAAGAACATTCTCAGCATGATTTCAGTAGCTTAAAGGTGTGAGCCTTGCTTTATGACTTTATCTACAGACTATGTTGGTAATGTCAATGTGTAGTTGAGTATGTACTGTCCCTTCATTGAATATTGTGCATTAAACGTGTGATTATGTCATATTGATTAGCTGTGGTACTCAAATTTTCTGTGCTTTTCTAGCTCTTTGTTCTGCTGCTTTCATTAGAAAATGTGTGAAAATCTCCATGTATGATTTGAGGGTTGGCCAGAGGTACTCTTGCTTGTACAGGAGTGTCCAGCTACATCCCTTTCACTCCACATATACCTGTGTTGAGAGGATTTACAGGCTAGCTTATCTACTTTAAACAAGCAAATGTCACTAGGTGGATCAAACCTCTATAGCATGACAGAGAAAAACACGTGAGCAGCCACGGGAGTGGTGAGCAAAAGGAACTGACAGATTTGACTTTCCTCTCTCTCCTCCATTCTAAGATCACCAAAGAATCGTTTTGCAAATATTGAGTGTTTCAAATATAGTTATTTTTTCTATATCTAATGACCTTTCCCTCAAGTATACAGGGTATTAATGAGAACTCGAAAGTATCAGAATTCACAGGGTACTTAAAATGTAATCATTAGTTATACCAGCAAACCTTTGCAATTGGTGCCTAGGATTAAATAAAAGGTGTGTTATATAGTAACCACAGGGGTGTGGGAGATACCTCTTCCATTTAGATATTCAAATCTGTAAGAGGCAATTTTGAGGGACAGCAACATCCAATAAATCAGGAATTAAAAAAAATGTCTCATGCTCTAACCTGATTATTGAGTCCTATTTCACAGTATCAAACCAAGTATTCTGAAAATTATAAAGGTTGTCCAAATACATGTGTGTTCATTATGGAGGCTGTCCCAAAATACATGTTTATTGTAGAGACTGTCACAACATACATGTTCATTATAGAGTCTGTCCCAACATACAGGTTCATTATGGAGGCTGTCACGACATATATGTTTATTATGGAAGCTGTCACATCATACATGTTCATTATGGAGGGTGTCTAAATGTGTTTTCTTACCTTGGGAGCAGTGAGCTATTTTGAAGCATTAAAAAACTATACTAAATGTTTACTTTTCCAAATTTCTTTTTTTATCACAATTGAAATATATTTATATATATTATATCTTTATTTTTATAAATATAGGTACCAGTCTAATAATTCCATAATTTAAAAAAAAAAGCTTTGAGTGAGGAAGAAAGTACCCAATTTTTAGGGACATTGAAAAGTTTGGGTACCACTGCTCTAAATTACCACTTGATTATTTGATTTTTGTCCCAGCATGAAAATACAGGCCACTGGGTGGGCAGTGCCCTTTTCACTTTACAGAAAATTAAAGTTTCCAAAGGCAGAAAGTTCCTTCTGACTTCCTTCAAGATGTTCTGTGCATTTGTAATGTAGAAGATCTTCAAAGTTCTATCCAGATGATGCTAGGAAGTCATGTCTTCACAACTTGCTGAAACATGGATGGGTGGAACACGCTCATTCTCTAAGCTCAAAAAGTCATAGGTATGTCTATGGTTTTCTCATATTTTAAAGAATAATATGTAGTCTAGCATCAATTACAGTACAAATATCTATAATATATAGCATCTTTTCTTTCATGTTTTTGCTAATTTGTCATTCCCTAATAATTTCATCCTAAAATCTATATGTAAAGCTCCTTATGTGGAGCTGAGTCTTACGTGGTTCAGCAGTTAAGAGCACTAGTTTCTCTTGCAGAGATCCCCAGTTCAGTTCCCAGTGCTTATAAGAAAGCTCACAGCTCTCTGCAATTCCAGTTCTATGAATCTGACATCTTCTGACCTCTGTGATCACTGCATACAAGTAATATATATAAAGTTATATATATATATATATTCATATATATATATATATTCAGGCAAAACACTCACACATGTAAAGCTATACATATATAATTTATTTAAAAAAATTTAAAATGTAATATGTATTATATTTAAAAAGCACTGGTTGTTTTTCCAGAGGACTCAAGTTTGATTTCCACCATGTAGATGGCAGCTGAGAACCATCTTAAATTCTAGTTCTAAGTATTCTTATGTCCTCTTGTGACTTTCTTGTACACCAGACATATACCTAGTATACACACACACACACACACACACACACACACACACACACCCCACAGGCTAAACACCCACCATACACATAAAAAAATTTAAAACCAAAAAGATATTTAAAATAAAACCTCACATTCTGAATTCATTTGGTTTCAATAACACAAAATGAAATAATATAAAAACATTTCAACATAAAATTCTGGCTTGACACAAAACCAGACTTCTAGATGTGTTGTAAAATTAGACTAAACCAATCAGATACTGGAGTCATCATAAAGATGTCAAACACTATCCCAGTTAATCAAATATTAAACATTTGGACTGCTTGCTTATCCCTGAGGTAACATTAGCTAGCTCTGACAATTCTCTCAGGGCTTCATTTTTTCTCACCATTTAAAACTATTGGGGTGCTGGAGACTGAATCTAGGACCTCACTCAGGGTAAGCACACACTTTATCCCTGAGTTACACATTAGCTTCCCTGCTATCCTCTGCTTTTATTAGACAGCCTGGTAGTTGCAGCTTTCAATCTCATTCTATTTTACACTGATGTCATCATTTCCTTGTATTATCTTAATTATATTAGTTTGCAATAATGGCCACGCTACCCAACATGCTTTCAAAATTATGAAGAACGTTAATACTAACCAGAGTTGAGGCAGAACAATGCTTTCTTTACATCTACTCTCATACTAACCTTAAGCAAAAGATGCACCAAGTAATTAGTGTTTTCCACCAAGCTGAAGAAAAAACTTAAGCCCCCTCCAAATAGGTTAATTTCTATAAAATGACTTCAAGATGTTACCACAAGTGTGAATCACACGGCAAGATCATGAGCTCAGAGTTGCTGGAGAATGTGACCTACTGAGTCCAACACCCTCCCCAACACAGTCAGCAGGTCTGTAGAGTTCAAATAGTTCAATCTTAACATCTTTTCACGGCACTCTAGAATTCTAATTTTAGTGTTAGCACAACATAAGAGCAGAACTGCATGGACATATTAACATGCACATACATACTGAAATGTATATATGTACTGACACATATTTAGTATATAATTATGCATACTATATATATATTACATATGTATCATAAGTATGTATGTATGTACATGAGATATACTTGCTAAAGAGGCCCCTATCAGGGAAGGCAGAAACAATGTGGAATTTAACTGAATACAGAATTACGAAAACTGTTGGTCTCAATTACTACAACTGTCCTGAGTTTCTTTTAATGAAGCTCTGTTTTGGAAGGGGAAAAGGCAAACAGATTAGCCTCTGCATTCCCCCAAGGGAAAATCATCTGTATTTATAGCAGTCATGATAAATGGTACTGTTCTTTAAAATACAGTCACAACTAAAGGCAATTAAGGTAACAAGAATGCACTGTAATGTTTGAGAAATGTCTCCACAAAATGATTAAATATCTACTTCAATGTGTTTTAAAGAAACTACCTCATAAGATAACACATCTACGTCTATAAACTGTGGTCACAGATAATGATGGTGAAAATTAATGTTTGAGTTTCGAATTGTGAGCTGCCATGGCCATGTCTGTATAAGAAATCAAGGTGCTTTCAAATTTGAAAGTATGCTAGGCTCCGCAGGTCAATAACTCTTGACGAGATTAAGTCTGAAGAAATCACTTTCAAATTAAAAAGAAAAATGAAATCAAAGGCTCTGGGTTGAACTTATTCTTATAGCAAGTTTTTGGTGTCATTGCCTTCAATAATGTTGGTTAGCTTGAACTTCTGCAAGGTTTATCATGAAAGAGACCAAAATGAGCACAGAGCCTATGTACCTATAATGCCTGTATTTGGGACCCTGGGGTCAAAAAATTATGTCTTGAAAGCCAGTCTGTGATACTTAGTGAAACATAGCAGAGAATGAGAGAAAGAAGGAGACAGGGAGATAGAGGGAGAGAGATGCTCAGTGGGGGTATGGTGGTGTCTGTTGAAGCCACAGTTTTCAGACTTTGACTGTTATGAACTTCCAGCAAGATACAGTATGCCTTAGAGAAGTTATCCTTATCTCCAAGGGTCTGTCTGTTCACTGTCAAGTTTGTATTTATTTATTTAGAGAAAACATACACTATTTAATAAAGAGGACTTATTTATTTATCTTATTTATATGAGTATACTGTAGCTGTCTTCAGACATAGGCATAGGATACAGATGGTGTGAGCCACCACATGGTTGCTGGGACTTGAACTCAGGACCTTTGGAAAAGCAGTCGGTGTTCTTAACCACGGAGCCATTGCTGCAGTCCCTGCTTTTGCTTTTTTTGAAAAGGGGTCTTACGTAGATTAAGTTCATGTCAGACTCACTAGATGGCTAAGGGTGACCTTGAATTTCTCTTCTTTCTGCCTTCATCTTTTAAATTTTGGGATTACAAGTATGCTCTACCATACTTGGTTTATATGGAGCTGATAATCAAAGCCAGGGTTCTGTGTATGCTAGTGTAGAGGGAATTTTTTAAGTAATATATGCAAGTTTCACTTATCAATAAAATTGCCTATGGCCAATGAGCTCCAAAAGATTGGAAGGTGAGACACATCTTGGAGAGAGAGAGAGAGAGAGAGAGAGAGAGAGAGAGAGAGAGAGAGAGAGAGAGAGAGAGAGAGAGAGGAAGAAGAAGGAGGAGGAGGAGGAGGAAAGGAGGAGGAAAGGAGGGAGGGAGAGAGGGAAGAAGGGGGAGAATTCACACACAGAAATATAGAAATATTAAACTCTAAACTTTCTATAATTATGTTTGATTTCTAATCCTCCCAGTGTACTGTATGATCCTGTCTTGACTTCCATTTCTTCATTTTAAGGATATAGGTAGATGTGTGTGTGTGTGTGCGCGCATGTGTGCGTGTGTGTGTTGAGGAAGGTGATAATGTCCATCTTCCAGTTATACTGAGACATAACATATCACATCAAATCCATAGTAAATATTAAATCCCTAGATCTGCTGCTCACATAACCTGCATGGCCATCTTCTAAGGCAAAATGTATTTGGTTCAATGTCAAGAATTTCCAAAGTTGTCACAATTTCAACTCTGTTTAAAACTTCTAATTTCAACTTTCTGAGACTCAAGGCAAAAATCATGTATAAAAGAGAGGGCTCACTCCCTTTTCAGATCTTCATATCAAGCTTTAGGATCTGTTCTGTCATTTCTTGAATCTGTGCTAGCATGCTGATTTGTTTGAATTGTGACTGAAGTGACTATTTGCTACATTTGAGCACAGGCCATGAGAGGTCTGTAGATATCAGGTTTTAAAGAATCTGGGCTAGACAGTTAGAGGTTGGGCTCAATCATTCACACTGTTTCTACTTTTAAAGAGCTAGATGAAGCTATTCCTCAACCATTTGACATTTGACATTTGACATTATTGACATAATAACACCTGGTTATTGACTTAAATCATAAAAATTTGAGGTCGCTTATGACTCAGCTAAAATTCCCTGATCCAATTATTTTAGATATACATGTGCTTTAGACTATTTTCTATAGTATGAGGTATTGGTGAGATATTTATGGAGAGATGATCAAGGCAATTTACAAAATGTAAACAGTCAGAAACCTTTCCACAGCAAATCTGCAATGAGTGGTCTTGAAAGACAGAAGTTCACAAATGCTTTCAATTCACCAGTGCCATGTAGGGCAGGATAATATCTACACTGATGTACATTGGCTCCTCCACTCTGTGTGTAGCAAAACTTCACACATACATCAGGGCAGAACCTAATAAGGTGCTTCAAACAGCATAGGTCTTCAAAGGCTGCAGTCAGCTACTTCAGACAAGGAAAGGAATATCACGAGGGTGGAGAATCAGGAGAGGGATATCAAAAGGGTGGAGAGTTCTACAAAATAGCAAAAAGTTGGCATAAAACCACTCCCCTGATTGGCAAGATGGCTCAGAGGGTAGAGGTGCAATCCTGAGTTCAATCCTGAAAACCTACGTTAGGGCAAAAGGAGAGAACTTACTTACAAAAGTTACTCTCTGACCTCCACACACACGACATTCTATGCTATGCTATGCCATGCCATGCCATGCCATGCATATCAAAACCCATTTCCATATGAGTTAACATTCCCAGGCCATGGGAAACCAGGATGGGGACCAACCCTTGGGGGGGGGGTGATGTCCATTCAACTTCTTGCTGTTTACTGATGCTTGGTAGTGTGTGCTGCTGTGAGGTGCTTTCTAAAGACGTGACTCTTTATTTAGGTTCTTCAAGTACTCAAATTAATCCACCTGGCAAAGCGAGAGGCAGTTAATTATCATAATAAAGATCTTTATCCTAAGGCCACACTGAAAACAAGATCAAACATTGCATTTAGTCAAGGAGTCATCTGTGGGTCAGGCTTTGGTTTTTAGTCTTATGATAGGGATTCTAGTAATCTGCTCAGAGTCAGTACCATCATGTGCTCAGATCTACGGAAAATAAGTAGTTTTCAGTTGAGCTTTAACATATCAGTGGCCAACAAGTTCACAGTTCAAAGACAAGGCAGTGCAAAAGGACCTCCATCCAGGACTGCCGTCTGCTTTTCCTGGTGTTAGTCTCTATAGCCCTTGACTACATTTTAAAAATTCCCTGGCATTATGATACTTCAAAATGAAATGAAATTTAATTTCTTTAATGTATTACATCACACAACTTTTAGAATCAAGTGTTACACAATTTATTAAATATTCTGGAAAGTTCCCCATTTGTCTGAGTACATATAAACAACTGTTCTAATAAAAATTTAAGACCACTACATTTTATTACAATCAGTACTTGTTTCTTTTCTATAGATATGGAGTCTTAAGTCTGTGTCTATAGCATCCTTTGGTCAATAGAGTGTTTATTAAAATGCCGTATGTCAATAGCAAAGATTTTCTGAGTTAGTTTAGAAGTTGGTACAATTTTTTTGATACCTCGAAAATAACTTTCAGCTAAAATAATGGTAAAGCATTTATGCAATTTATTTTAAAAAATTCATTAATCAGAGGAATGGTGTGGGCTGGAGAGATGGCTCAGCAGTTAAAAACATTTGCTGCACCTGGAGAGGACCCAGGTTCAATTCCAAGCAACCACATAGCAGCTCACAGCCATTTGTAACTTCAATTCCAGGAGACCCAACTTTCTCTTCTGGTTTCTGTGGGCACCAGGCACATGTACATATACATACACATACCCACATGCATAAGAAAAAAATAAGTAAATCTTTAAAAAAAATACATGGCTAGTTGGTCACTTAAAAATAGGGCTTAGCTTTCAAGAAAACAACAATAATAAATAAAGGCAATTGGCGGTGTTTTGTCCACATTCTAATTGATGTCTGAGGTATGTCCTGAGGTCTTACAACCTCCTTCTGTTACCATGATCTGACTTTACATGCTAACACTGAGACACTGTAAACTCTGGCCGAATGATCCAATAAGAAATAAAAGTCTGATGATCACAAAGAATCTTAAATAAGAATTTAGCAAGAGGAAGATCATTGCTGAAATCTGATTTGACTGTACACCTCTATGTGGGTCAGTGGCATGATAGTATCCCTGGTACATTAAAATGAACATGAGCAGCTGGAGAGAATGACTTTGCTGAGACCTCCATCTCTGAAGAACAGCCTTGTTTCCTGAAGCTGTACCTGAAGCTTAGGAAATTCTGGGATTCCCTGTGTTAACCATGGGAAATCTGAGCTGAAATATAAGTCCTGTCAAGATGTACTGCTGTAGTTTGTATGTGCTTCCAGAAGGTCGTCTCCAGAGTGGTAGGCTTGGAAGGTGGAGCCTAATGCAGTGATTGAATTACCAAGGTGGGCACCTTAGTCATTGTGGGGATGGGTTAGTTATAAGGATGAGCTGGTAGAGTGAGACCCTGCTCACACGTTTCTTTGTATTAGCTTATTCGTCTTCATTCTATGCCATTTTGTCACGCAACGCCAAGGCCTGTCTCAGATTTTGTCATCTGCTCGAGGACTTCCTAGACTTCAGAATCATAACTGAACTTTTTAAAAAGTTCAATCTGAATTCTGCTGTGATAGAGACAGAAACTCATGCACACACACACACACACACACACACACGAAAATAGAACAGGGTTTAGTTGGAAAGAGGACTAATTGGAGAGGAAGAGCTGGTGAGATGGCTCAGTGGTTACTGACTCCTCTTCCGGAGGTCATGAGTTCAAATTCCAGCAACCACATGGTGGCTCACAACCACCTGTAATGAGATCGGATGCCCTCTTATTGGGTGTCCGAAGACAGCTACAGTGTGCTTACATATAATAAATGAATAAAAACCTTTAAAAAAAGAATTGGAAGGGAACATATGATCAAAATGCATGATAAGCATGTATGATAATGTCATAATGAAATTATCATTATGGAGAATTAACATATGCTAATAAAACATTTAAATTTATGTTTCTATTAGAGTTCTCAAAAAAAGAACTACCTTCCCCGAGAAAGCATGCAATTATTATAAGTATCCCTTTTTCCTTGTTTTTGAGTTGAGTCTAATGTAGCCCAGGTTGACCTCCAATTTAAAATCCCCTGCCTTAGACTCCTGAGTGTTAGTTTACAGCCATGAACCATCATTACACTAAGCTAAAGATCTTAACTGTCTTCTTTGCACCAGGGTGTTAACGTGAATGGCACTCTACTGGCTAATGCACGGAACAGTGAGAGTGACTTCAACAGTCATATATATGCCAGAGCTGCGATTTGCATTTGAGTCTGAATTTGATCCATGCCCAAGAAATCTTGAGCAGTAATACCTGCATCTCAGGCTTTCCTTTGAAGTCAGTGATGCTTCAGGGAAACACTGAGGAATTTAAAGATTAAATAAAATGTCTTTTAGAGGCTTTTTCTCCAATATTGTATTAGAAAATTCCTCAAACATATGTAGCATTTAAAAGAAACGAACAACAGATATCAGCAGATTCACCGTGATATTCTACCACTGACTACTACTTAGTTAGCATATTTCTGCCTCATTTAATTTTGGTGTACATTTCAAAAGACTTTCGGACATCAAAGCTTATATATCAGCACATGTGTAATGAGTTAGGGTTCATCATGATTAAGAAAGGCATTCTGAAAGTGCAGAATGATTCTCTGTCTCATATGTGAATTCTCTTAGGTCTGGGTGAGTCTGCAGTGAGAATCAGTACTGGAGAAGGCCATACATTAGATCTTTTCCTAAATAACTACTTCTAAGCATAGGAAAGCAAAATGAAACAAAGCAAGAAACAAACAAAAAACTCACTTCTAAGTGAGGGCAGAAGAGGAAGCTTTCTTCTTTTCCTCTCTCATTTGTTGATATCATTAATCAGTTGGGTCAGGTCCTTTAGGGTGCTTCAACATGGCACTGTGATATTCATGAATATCATGGTATAGAAGCTGGAACCCTGAGTCAGCACAAATCTTTGAAAATATCCATACAGAATTTTTTTTTGGTCAGAAATGAGTCAACGAATTTCTGGCTTGTACTTAAGCTTGGGCAAATAAAGGACAGCATGTCCTAATTAGTGGGGTCATCCTTGAGAAACGGCAGTAATAGCTGCAGAATAATACTGGCTTAGATCAGCTCCCATGTAAACTAATCATCCCTGACTCCACCATTTTCTTAAGAGAAGATTGAGAAGATAATTGGTCTGGCTGTCAGTAGGGTCAGCAGATTGCCCCTGCCAAACCTTTGAGAGAACTTAATTGGACTTTGGACACTAGAGAAGACAGTGACCTATGACTAGAAAGGAGCTGTTGAAAAGAGGATCTACAGGAATTACAGAGAGACAAAGTCAGCTGAGGACTCACTGAGGCCCTCCGTATACATGAGAAAGGCTACAGTGCCAGGGACACACATTAGCAAAGTCTAAAATGAAAATGTCCCACAACAAGCAAATCGGTATAGCTCTAGAAACATTCTCTTCATCCACTTCATTTCCCTAAGTTACACAGAACAGTCTCTATTAAAACAATTTGTCACACTGCTATTTCCCTTCCTTTAGCTCAAGGGCTGGCAAACTATCCTTGGGGGAGTCACACAGAAAATATTTTGACTGTGTAGGCTGTACTGTCTCTGAAGCAATTGTTCAATTTGGTACGGAAGATACAAATCCAGACAACACATAAAGAAATGGGCATGCTTGTGCTTAGTAAAACTTCTTGAATTTTCTGTTTCAAGTTATTTCATGTGTTCTAACATAATAGTCTTTAGATCAGTTTTCAATCATTTCAAAATCCAAAACTCTTGCCTTGGGTTGACTTCCTGTGATGGTAGAAAAGATGTACACTGGCACAGTCCAGGACTGGACGCACCAACTACTGGGCTGTAGAGCCTGGGAAGTAGGGATCACAAGAAGAGGAAACTGACTTTTAAATGTTGCTTAATTGTAATTAAGTAAAGATTGAATAGCTGTGTGAAGTTCGTGATTACCCTTTGTACCATACAGCTGCATAGCCTTCTTTCACATTAATGAGGAAAAAAAATCCACATCTTTGGCCTACAAATGACAGTCCTTTTTGCAGAGTAAGTCATATAGTTAGTACTCCCACTGCAGAGACCACTTCTGTATATACCTGTGTATGCACACCATGGTGGCGTCATGTGTTCACATTGCACACTGTGTGTGCTCAAGTATATGTCCAAAGCATAGCGCTAATGTGTGAGTACATACATGTAGGCTTTTGCATTTTCTCTATTGAGCCGAGTGAAAAATGTTCCTTGACATGTGCTTTCTCTTCCTACTTATTATCTATGCATACACAATACAGGATGATGAAAATTATTGTATGGTAGGAACTTCAACATCTCTTTTGGTTTGCTCAATTATTTATTTTTAAAGAATCCTATATCCCCCTTTAGTCAGTTTGTAGTAATGAGCCTGCAAAAGTGATCCAGAAAATGATATCTGAGCTATGCAACGTGATCATTTCCAAGTAAATGACAATTTGCAACCCCAGGTCATTTCCAATGAAATCTCCATTCATAGTGAGTACTTTATGCTGAGCTCCCAAGCAAAGGCCATGGAAGCTGACTAGTCACACACAAAATCACAAAAATCACTAATGTTTAAACTGCTTTTGCAACAAGTATATTCAGTTATACTATACGTGACTAGTTAGATGGCTCAGAAGCTTCGCCAGCGTACTATGCCCAACAGTGCTCTCATTTCGACCTCTCAAGAGTCCGTGTTTGGTTGTTTCTGGCAATTCTGTAGTCTGCTGATAGGTGCCAACAACCCCTCAATTGCACAGCCAGAAAGCCAGACAATCATTTTCCTACTTCCTTTCTTGACACCTCACCGCTAACTCAGCACTGGGTCCTGCTTCACAACCACCCCCAACCCCGTTGTCACAATCCAGACTCATACAATAAATGGTACAATAAATACAATGGGAGCAATCAATCTCTTGAAAGTTAAGAAGCGTGCTTGGTTAAATGAAAGCAACAAGGACCTTGAGTGACTCTATGGTAGTACCTAAGAGTGGGAAGGCACAATGCCAATGGCACCTAAAAATTCAGTCAGTTGCCAGACAGCTTTGGCACATACTGACAAATAATGCACACGTTTTGAGTGGCATACTCACTGTTCCCAACTGACTTCTTTACTCAGTTATTTGATCTCATACTGTCCATCTGTCCTCTGAGATGCTTTCTTTGCTGTGTGCATCAGTGTTCTCTGTATACTTCTTGGGAACAAAACTGTCATAAAATACATATTTGTAATTTGGAGCTACAATTTTTATTTGTACTATTTATCTATTTATTTACATATTTATTTATAGTGATGAGGACTGAACTCAGTATCTTGTACATGTTAGGGAAGCCACCCTCAGTCTTGGAGACCAATTTTGATGGCTGTATGTCAATCCAGTGCCCAGCTGGGTACATGCCTCATTGAGTCTATATACTTTTTTATGCCCTCAAGATTACATGTGGTTTCTATTGTACACTCTTCCATGTCTACATCATGTAACCTCATTTCTCCTGGATTTGTGAGAAGGCAATGAGAAGACAATAAAATATTTATTAATGAAATAGAGCCTGGGTCCATTCACATTTGGACATCCAAACAAAATACCAGACAAAACATTATAGCCATCATTTAAACCCATGCTGTGATGGTTCTGGTTTGATTTTGAAAGTATTCTGGAAGTAGGAACTATCCTGAGGTCTTTTCTTGGTGTCTGAGGAACCAGGAAAAGAAACAGGATATTACAAATTGATTGGTGGGTGTTTAGTACCACATCCTCCTTTAGATCTCAGAATATTTTATTTTCTTCACATCTACTTGACATTTAGAAATTTAAGATTTTTTTTGAAAAGGCAGATGACAGTAGGCACAGCACGGTGATGTACTGCAAGGACCATCTGCAGAGAGAGCATTTCTTTGTAGCCCTCTTTAGCATTTTCACTATGTTGAGATGACTCATTATAACTGTACAGAGAAAGTGCAAAGTAAACTCCTTCAGACTAAGCTGCTATCTTGCTTGAATTCCCCGAGTTCCTCAGAAGACATGGAGCTTATCAACTTTGGTGGGCAACTCCAAACCTGCCCTCTTTGCCATGAGCTGCACAGTGGCTGTACCTGCTCTCTGCCCCTAGATGGCCTAAGTTTCTCTTGTTTTATGTTTGGAACACAGTTCTGCTAAATGTAAAGTCTCTCAAGAAACAGAAAGAACTTGGCCTTCTTTCCCTTCTTTCTTTTCATTTGTGGTGTCTGAAAACACCTCACTTGTATCTGTTCCATCTAATCTCCATAAAGAACCATACTTCTTTGTCTTCCCCCATGCACCTGACTTATAGTATGTTCCCAATCAATCATGTGGAATGAGTTCATACTGTTTTAACTTGCTCAGTAGAGAATTAGCAACGTCAGCAGCATGCTCTTTCAGTGTTTAAGTGTGGATTGCTAGCTGTCAGTGGCTTTGTAAGCATCTCACTAGGTTGACAATGACATCCGTCTTAGGCTTTCATTGCTGTTAAGAGACACCATGACCAAGGCAACTCTTAAAGGGACAACATTGGATTGGGGATGGTTCAGAGGTTCAGAGGTTAAGTCCATTATCATCAAGGCAGGAAAATGGCAGCATCTAGGCAGGCATGGCACTGGAGTAGCTGAGGGTCCTACATCTTGTTCCAAAGGCAAACAGAAGACTATGTCTTCCAGACAGCTAGGAGGAGGGTCTCAAAGCCTATCCCCACAATGACACACTTCCTCCAACAAGGAAGGACACATCTACTCCAACAGGGCTCCTAATAGTGCCACACCCTGAGCCAGGCATATTCAAACCACCACTATATCCATAACTCACTTGCTGAATGGAATTAGCATCTTATTGTCTTGCTAGTTGAAACTATATCCAACAATCAGATTAGGCATACAACCAATAGAATTTCATGTTTTTTTTTTTAAAAAACAGATGCAGAATACTTTTAAGTATTAAACCACAGGCTGTTGGGCCTGTAAATAGGTCACACATTGTGCTGAATGATCTTGGCCTGTCCTTTGCAATCTGCTACATACATCAATGTCAGATGAATACAAATATATCTCTAGAAAGAGACCATGTGTCAAAGTGTTGATCTACCAAGCACAGATCTCAGGATAGTGGTGGCTCCCAAAATAACATTTTAAAACCAAACTAAAGTCACCTGAGCTCAGATTTAATTGCTTTGTCTAACATTTTCTTTGGATGCAAAAATCTGAAAATACCCAAGCTCTAATATTTGTTACTCTCCACATAAGAAATATTGACTTTAGTTTTTGTATGTTTTTTTACTATCTCTAAATTTACAACTATGTCACCTATACTAATACTAGATATACTAATACAATGTATAGTATACATTATAATATATACTAATTCATAAGGTATGGAAAACAGTTATCTGCCTTTCAAAGTATATTTTTATTAGCAGTACATATATCCCCTTTTGCTTAGACAAAATTGTCAATAGTTGTATAAGTTTTGAGTTTATATTTTTTTCTGTATCAGTAAGGAAATCCTCTCTTTTCCACAAGGCACAAAGTAGTGAATATTATCTTCTCAAGATTTGACAGCTTTATGCTTCACACCATGTAGGTGTGGATTTTCTCATGTTGTGTTGGGCATACATCCATTTATATTTTCTTTTTATTGATGATCCAGAGTGCTGGCACCATGGATTGAAAGGTCCATTCTCTGCTGATGTCCAGTGTCAACTCTGTCAAAGAGAGTTTCACACTGGGTGAAGTTCTTTATGTGCAACTTTTTGGTGCCAGTATTTAATGTGCCAAGAACCCATCAGTATCTTTAAGGTTCCATACTGATGATTTTCATAAGTGATAACATTTTAAAACTTAAAGTTAGCTTAAAGTTCATTACTGCTTAACTCTTAGATCTCGGCTTTCTCACACATATTTTGTAATCTACTTAGCACATTCTACAAGTGTTGAAATAATCTTCTTGGCATTGTATTTCATCTATAGATCAATGAGGACAAACCCTTTTTATGCTCTTGGATCTTGGCACTCCATAAGAATGTTATAATCATGTTTGTTTGATGTTTGCTAGTTCTGTTTGATTTTGTTCATAATTTTCAGCATTTGCTGTTCGTGTTATTGTCAGACATAGGACATTTGCACAGGACATTATAAAAATTAAAAGTTATGCTAGGTGCTTGGTGTTTATTTACTAAAATGCAGTTGATGTGTATATCTCTGTTGACATCCAGGCTACCTTCTAAGGGCTTATTAAAGTAACTTTTCTGTAAACTGCTTGAACCAACACACGTCATTTACAAAGTCAGTCTTTCTTCAACAAAAATCTCAATGGCATGCTGCATAGATAGGATAGGAGAGACATGTAGGCCAATAGGAATGGGAATCATGATGCTTAGCTTGGATAGGACACACACACACACACACACACACACACACACACACAAATAAATAAATAAAAAGGCAAGTTGTGTGCAATCACTCAAGTCCTCTAATGATTTCTTTTTTTTTGTTTTCAGTCTACTTCGTGTGTCAGTCACTGAGAGAAGAGTGTTAAACATTTTAAATATAGAGCTGGAGGTACTAGTGCCAGGGTCGATGACACACAACTTTTGAGAGAACACAGTAGGCACACACATGACGTTTCAATTCTTATATCCTCTGAGACAACTGGATGTTTTGTCATTCTGTAGCAGCCTTCATTTAGTTTAGTCTAAAATCCATATTACTTGAGGTTTTTCGATTAGTTAGGTTCTGTCTCACATAGTTTTCTTTACTTTTGATATATAAATTTCTAAAACCATCAGACTCTAATGCATCCTTTTCAAGGAACGCAGCGCTACTTTTTTTTTTTTTAACTTCAAGCTGACGACCTTTAATATTTGTCAGTGGGCCGTTGTGTGAATGTTGCAATTGCTGATTCACTGGGGTCTGAATTCATCATCTTGCTTCACCTTTTTATCCTTTCCTTCTCTGCTTACTACTTCCTTTCCCTGTTGCTTTCTGTTGTCCTGTGTTTTCCAATCTCAGATTTTTTCTGCTCTGCAGTTTATGATGTTACAACCTTTTTATTGTTTTAGCAGAAATTTCAGGATCCACTAACTTGCAGGCCAATTAATGTCTTCACACTCTTCCTGAACAACAAAGTGCCTTACCAGTTCTCACCAATAAAGTATTGCTACGCATCTTATTTCTATAGTATAAGCACATGAACCATCATTATTTTCTTATATAGTCACTGTTTGCTTAGATTGATTTGCTACTTTATGTCTGGGGCACTGCTATTCAGTCTTCCCCTCTGCGGTTATTTTTCCTCTGACTGTTTCCTTATCGAAGGTCTGTTGGTAAGTGAACTAAGATTCATCATTGTTACTATGGTGCATATCCTGGGTGGTTTCTGTTTGTTTGGTTTGTTATATATTTTATTTGTTTGATTTTGAACTAGGCTTAAAACGTCCTCATTGTTTTCTATTCTTAAGTGATATTTTGGGTTTATGAAATTTCAATAAGTTGGATCTGGATATGGAATTTTTTTTAAAAAGTATCATGTTTATGATTCTGATTCTATGAATTTGTGTCCTCCATTGATTCTAAAGATAAAGTATTCAGAGCCTCTCCTGCTTTCATTTCTTGCCTCATTTCATTCAATCTGTTATAACCCCTAGTATCTCTACTGTATTTCTGCATGTTTTTGACACTCTTCTATATTATAATAATTTTGTTAGCTGTCTATCTGTGACTATAGCTATGCATTGGATTTTATTTATGCAGAACTGGGTTCTGCATTTATGGAAAATCAATTTGTTTCAAGTCTGCTTCAACCTCATTTAAGTTCCTGACTCACATTATCAATCTTCCACACACCTGCTCTACTGTCTCTCAGAATTCCCACATCTCCATCTGTAGCTTGCTGCCTGCCTTCTGCTGCTCCTGTGCTTCTTACTCAGGGACTGTCTTTGTGTGTAGTGTGGTCACTTGGTGAGATGATTTGTCTCTGGAGGTTTATATACATGCAGTAAAAGTCTAAGGTATGGCTTAAAAGCTGATTCCTTTATAGACAAATGGATTGTACCAGCAGTCCTAAATGAGATACATGTAGACCAAGTACTGGGTCTATGAAGTGTTATGTATTCAGGCTTCCAGTTTCTGTGAGAAGCAGCCAGAAATCATGGCGTCTCGGGGAAAAGCAAGCAAGCAAACAAAAAACCCTTTTCTCTTTATAGTATATCATGCCTTGAAAATACTATTTTTTGAGATTCTCTATAATAACAGTTTTCTTGTTTTATGTTAAATTGATGCATTGTCAGAGCCTTTGTGGCTCATCAGTGTCCTGGTTTCAGGAGGTGTGTTTTTATGAGACACATTCATGCTGGCTGCCTGTCCTTTTCTTCCACTGTCCAAACACCTCAGCAGATACCCTCTAGGGGGAAGCCAGCTCTCTCTTCCCTGCTTCGTGGACTCTGCCTCCACTGAGAGGCACTGCCTCTGTACAGTTCTTGCTTCTTTCTGTCTGTTGATGCCTTCAGACACATTTTAATGCATCCTAAGTTTTAACTGTCTCCATTTTTCTTTCTAAAACGTTTTTATAACTTAAATCATTTACGGAAGTGGTGATTTAATCACCATGCAACGTTAAATTTCACTAGTATTCAGGTACTTATAATTTTTGTATGAAAAAAAAGTATATCGAAGTTTGTTCAAAACCTACAGTTAGATCATACCAGCCACAGATGTGGAATTTTATGCTGAGAGAAACACGTGACTTCAGGAGTACTTCAGCATCACTGTGATTCTAAGAACCAATTAAGCTTGAAGGGCTCATTAGTGGAAACATGATGGCATCAAGGAATCATAATGGCATCTTTTAGGCTGAATTGGAGGTTTGAAAAGCTAGAAATAGAAAGAGGGTCCTTAGAAGAAGTGGATGCAGATGAACAGCCAGAGGAAAGTTTAGGATACAACAATCTCCCTCTTAAAAGAAACTTTTTATTAGTAATAGATTCTTTATATTAAATTAAGAGTATTTTAAGCCACGGCTTAAATGAATAAATATGTTATTTTTTGGAAAAACAAGGCAACAATTAATACAGATGAAGAGCTGTATATCACCCATGACACCCTACCCAATCTCAGCTCCCTTCCTATGCTAACTGTGTTTTAAATTGATAAATAAATATCTATGACTTCTCTATTTACTCACATGCTTATCTGTGCCCATACATCCATGCTCGAACATCCTTTGTGTTACATTCAGTAACATTTATAGGTTATATGGTATTTCTGTGTGTCTGGACATATTTTTAATCAACTCTCTGCTGGTCTGGCTACAGAACTCTCCAGTCAAGCCTTTCAGAATTGTGACAACATGGCTTTGCTCTTCACACCTCCATATTCTCTGTAGAGAAGCTGACCCCACGCTAGCTTTCAATTTGTCACCTACAGTTTTCTTTCTGGAAATGTTTGGAAATTGTCTCATGCTTTTGATATTGTCGATTTTTTCTGGTTTGGGGCTTTCAGGTGGATCTATTTTGCTGCTGCTGTTCTTGAGCATGCATGTTGGATCTTGATAATTAATCTGTGCCTGGAGTTGCAGAAACGTTTCCTATAATAGCTCAATGCTATTTGTATCCTTTAGGCTTCTTCTTTGGACATGCTTCCCCCTAAGCTCCTGGCCCTGGGCACGTAGCTACTTACTGCCATGTTACCTCCCATCCACTTGTTTGTATTCTAATTGTTTAGTGATCTCCTTATAGTTACCTCCTCTCCTTTATCCTTCAGCTCTCCTGTCTTTCACTCTCATTTTAGGAGAATCATTAAGTACCCCTTCTCTTTCTCAAATATATCCTACAGAAATACACAAGATTCCTGAAGAATCTCTACATCAGTTATATACTATGATTCTATATTTTGTGATTTGTTTTATAGTATACCAAACATATCCATATATCCATATATATATGGCAGTAACTGAATTCCTTTATATTATATATTATCAGTGTTTTATGATAAACAGATAAATTTTAAATTGTCAAATATTTCTGTGTCTAATCTCTGTGCTGTATATTGTAACTCACAAGAAGGGATGTTCGTGGGAAAAGAGAATGGTTGGGAGTAGGGTTGCAGTCTAGACAAGAAGTCTGGAAGCTAGAATGCAGACCTGATCCTGGCCTCACCACCCCATGGGTGGATTGCTCTGGCCTCTTTCTATTTCTGGTAAATCAACACATCAGCTCTGCTTAGGTTACAGGCCTATATTAGGATTACAGGCCTAGCATACCTCCTTTAATTCTCCTTCGATGAAGATAAATTAAAATTACCCCAGCCCATCAACATACTTTTTGTCAATAAGAGCACAGCAATGTTTAAATGCCAGATATGAGCAGAAGTCCAGTGGGGAAAGTCTCTATTAAGGAAGAGAGGCTGAAGCTGAGGAAAGGCCACTCCTGCACTCAGGGAGAAAGGAAAGCACAGCCCTCAGGGGCACACAATCAAGTATTGAGTTAACAAGCTGCTCTCCCCCTCTGTGACTGTAAACGTGTAGCAGTTAAAAAACGAATGAAAGAGGACACAGTAAAGAGCCACTGGAACAAACAATGCTGGCTCTGGCTGCAGACACCATCCTTTCATCTAACGCCTGTGCAACGGGGATGCAAAGGCCGATCTAAAAGAAAAGAGACTGGAGTTCTAAAATACCAGGCTTTGTACTTGAAGAGCGAGCATGGGGACAGCTAGGCAGAAAGGCCCAGGGAGATGTGCTCCGTTGGTCATCGGCTTGCTCCATCTAGAGAGAGGGACAAGTGTAAAATGTACCAGGTATGGTACAGCGTTCAAAGAGAGCACATACTGACCTCAATGTGATTTTGTTGATTTTATGTTCTAAGTATTGAAAGAGATGTTTTATCAGAGTTCATGCCAAAGCAATGAACTGCTGTGCCTTTGTGTCTATACAACCACTCCCACCACCCTACCCCACTCTACCACCTCTCATGTACACACCCACACCCACACACATATGCGTGTGCATGCATGAGAGAGAGAGAGAGAGAGAGAGAGAGAGAGAGAGAGAGAGGGAGGGAGGGAGGGAGAGAGAGAGAGTCAGCTTTCTGTACTCATGGGCTATGTATTTGTGGATTCACAAATCATGGATCAGAAATGTCTGAAACAAAATGTGATTTGTACTGACAATATTTAAATGTTTGTTCTTGTCAGTGTTCTTTAACTAATGACAGTACCATTTATCATTACAGCATTCACATTGTATTAGGAATTAAAATGAGTTGGAGGTGATTTGAAGTATATGGAAGTGTAGAAGCAACAGGCAATTCTAAGCTAATACCATGTCACTGTATATAAGAAACATGAGCTTCCATAGATTTTGGGACCTGGAAGCAATTTCTCATGGACACTGAGGTATCAATGCGTACTCAAGTGTATCCTGTAGATGTATCGATAGATTGATTGATTGTTGAATATAGAGTGCATCTTTGAAATTAACTGCTCGTTAATAACAAGTAATAAGAAAAAAAATCCCAAATAGTCTCTTTTACACATCCATAAAAAAGAATTTTATTTACAAGATTAGGTATCTAGGTGTCGAGAGTTTTAATGTGTAGCCTTTCGGTTTTACAATTCTGTTAGCTTTAATGCTTATGCAGAATGCCCCCAAAGGCCAGCATCCAGACAAGGAACAACATGTAACACAGGCTGAGGACACCACCCATTATTCTTTCATCAGCAGCTTTTGTCATGTTTTAGTTTCACCAATAAGATTTAAACACTGCATACAGATTTCAGACATGACAATGTTGTGAGTGAGCAGTGAACATTTAGGCACAGAGTTCAAAGAGACAGAAGCAGACATTACGTGTCACCATGTCTCTGACAGTAGCAGACATATACTGAAATATGACCACAAAAGTAGGTATCAAGAGTCAGTCTACTTTTTTTAGTAGAAATATTTTATTTATCAATTTTTAGGGCATATTAACCACCTCCTAATGTTTCCTTCCTGCCCCATGAGTGGGTTGGACTTCATGTATGCAGTATTTTATGTGAGAACATGTAAACATTATGAGTTTTTAAGTATGAAACAGTTTTTAACTATGTATTTGGGGGGGGTTGTCATAGATGCAGCATTTGCCTAGTACACTGGAGGCACTGGGTTCAATCTTGAGCACCATGAAACTTGAAAAAAGAAAACTCTGACTTTAACTCGGCAGGCTCAAGCCTTTCAGCAATGGAAATGAGAATGCTTTTTCTACAAAATAGGAGAGTTTAAAAGGTTTTGCTTGCAATACTGCCAATCCTTTCTATGAACATATAAATACAGTAGAAAAACTAAAAGAGAAATCAAGAAAATGCTGGTGTCACCTAGGCCATTTGCCTCCTGTTCCCAAGGGACCCAGGCATTCATGAAGCATTTGTTATTTGCCTCCTTATAAATGTCTATCCGTCACAGCAGGTGTTGGGTCATGAGAGGACATGGTGTCCAGGAAGTCTGAAATTAGGTTAGAAATCTCCCAGGTGACCAATTCTCTTTCAGTTGACTCAAGTAGCTCACGGCACCTAGCACAGCCTCTCAACTGCCTGTCTGTGACATGGCTGTGATTTCAGTCACAGCAGAGATATCCCTAAACATGGTCACTGAAGATGCAAGGGCCACAGGTCCAGTGAAGGAACAGAGGCAGCCATTCCTTTTCTAATTGACAGAGGAAACAGACCATTTCCTTAGGTGCCCTGAAAGTCTGCTCCCTTCAAAATTGGTTGCCCAGTTTCTTGTGTGGGTCAGTCTCTGAATTAAAAGCTGTCCCTCCCATTTCTTTGCTTTCCTACATGGAAAGTAAGTATATTACAGAATTCTGTGAATCTTCAGGAAGAGCAGTGCTGCAGACTTCCTTCTATGTCGTCTCAAGGATCAGCACCTCACTACCGAGTTAGACTTGCTCATGTCGGTACATCAGAAAAGTCTGGTAGAACTCACTGTATGCGTCTATGAGTCCATGGTCTTGTAGAACTGACATGAGTCACCAAGACATCACCATAGGGATCCTTTTTTGCTTGTTGCTAGGCTTCAGGTAGCACACTCAGAATGTCATTTCCCATGACTGGGGCATACAGTACTTCCCTGCCCTCCTGAGACACACAGGATGTGGAGAGATATACTACAGTCAAGACTTTTTCCAGTTAGTGGCCCAGAGAGGAGGCATACAAAGCATACACAAAGCCTTACTTCCTACTCTATTTTCTCCCTCCTTCCCTTCTACGTCCAAGTCTATAGTTGGAAGACCCAGGCTATCCTGATTCTATATCCCTTGTCCCTGGCTCCAGTGTCTTTGCAGAAATAGTAAGACCATGGTCTCTCAAACTGGTTTCTGGGCTGAAATGCTCTAAAAGAACTCAGAGAAATCTCTTGCAACCCTCTTTTTCAGGATGCGTATCCCATCATCAAGAACCTTCCTTTTTTAGGAGTCTCATCCTTCCCTAGAAGAACTCCTCCTCAGGTGTAGAGCTACAACTTATGATGGGAACAAAAACCAATAATGTATTATGTACAAAATACTTCCCATCCACTGTGAGTTGGGATGGATTCTAATTACTGAAACCTGCACTAGCCTTCTATTGGGTGGTAGATGCCTCAGTAGAGCAGCCAGGTAGGCATGGAGCTTTACACTGTAGGAGATCATTTTGTAAATACTATCATTAGAAGGTACCAAGCAGCCAAAGAAAACAATCTAGTGTTCAGACGGTGTCTTCAGGGGTGGTTCAACTTATATTTTATGAAAGTCCTGTTTATATACTCACTAAGATATTGTCCATGGAGAGAAAAGCTCTACTGATCACCACAAAGGTAGGTGAAAACATCTTTCTTGGTCTTTTCTTTGGTCACCATCTCCTTTATTTCCTCATGTCAAACTACACTTAACTATAAATTACAAGGACTTACTAGCTTCTTGGCCTCTGGGTGTCCCTCTTATTCTGTTCTCCCATTATTATTGTAGAACTCAGCTTCCTTCAGGCTAAACTTTGAGAAAGATGTCAGATAAGCTGTCTTTCATTGCTTGCCTCCTCCTGATCCTTCCAGTGTCATCTAGACCCCATTTCTAATTACCAAAGCCTAGGAACAGTCTTCTGTGGCTATAGTTTGAGTAAGTCGATCATATTTTCAGAGCAAGAAATTTGGTCCCAGTGTCAGAGGTGGGATATTTGGGAAGTGATAGATTGATGGACTGATAGGTTGTGACAGGGTGGCTTTGTTACACAAGCCACCTCTCTGGCATTTGTTCCATCTTGCTATGTAAAGATTTTGCTACAGTGTGCTCCATCAAGACAGGCTCAGTGGATGCTCAGCAGAAGCTAGTGGTACATTCTGGGATGACTTAGCCTCCAGAAGTGTCAGCTGAATAAACTCTGTTCCACGTCAACGAGCCCCTCTGGAAGAGCATGTTGTAGCAGCAGGTACCATACTGACAGGGCAGCTTCAGACACAGTGGGCAGTTACTTTCATGCTGATGTGTGATTTTACTCTTGTTCTCCTGCTACTCTAGATTTCATCTGCACCCTCTAGACCCTCCCTTATGTCTTTCCATTCTATTTTCTTTTTGCCAGATTTTTAATGTTCTCTTTTTTCAAAGTACATCACGAATTTTATGTATCCCAACATATAAATGTGGGCAGATTTGGGATCCTCCATTTCTCCTCTCTCCACCAATATTTTAAGCATACAAATCTCACTTGGAGAAAGGATACAAGTGTTAAATCATTTAATCATTTCTGTTTGAATCCCTCCACCTGTAAGTACCTCAAGAAGTATTATAATGACGCCAGAAACCATAAACACAGCTCTACTCAGAAAATACATACCCTGCAGAATTACTCTCAAGAGCAGGGCCAGGATGGGTCAGCTAGTACTGCCATTTGTTCTTACAGAACTTGGAAGAAGTCACTTTAACTTCCTGTTCCTCACATTTATAGCTCACAAGTGTGACAGCCTCAGCTTTAGATAGAGATTGAAGATGAACTCTTCTAAATGTAAACTCATTTTTCAAACTCTGTACAACTCTGGACTTGCTAGAAGATGATGTAGAAGGGTGAGATTGGAGAGATATGCTTTCCACGAGAATGTTATATTTTATCCTAAAACTGCTTCTTCTCCTAGGATCTATTCAGCTTCACTTACCACCACTTAAGACTTTTAGAAGATTGAAACAGAAACAGCACGTTCTATAAAATGAACTGGGAAAGTGTTGGCTTGGCATCAGCCGTCAGCAAGTTGAGTCTCCGCAATGGGAGGGTTGTTAATGTGACAGCTGAGGCAATTTTTATATAGACATGTTGCTGACTGGGTTACAGAACTGTTGTTAAAACTGGACTTAAGTTTTAGGGGACTCTTGTTTTCCCCAAAATAGTACCTTCTGGTTACCTGGGAGATGATTGTTTCAAAAAATACAACAACCTCTCCTTGTTGTGGAATGAAATGCATGTGAAAAGTAATACGATTCTATAGGAAATCTTGTCTTGTTCTTAATCAATGGGTGCTATGGTATGGATATGATTTGTCCTTCTTGAAACCCATGGTGAGATCTAATCTCCATTATGAGATATTAAGAAGCAGAATAAGGTGAAACATTTAATGGTAGATTAGGGTTCTGCCCTAATGAATGGCTTAATGCATACAGGTGACTAGAAGATTAATGAGCTTTCTTAAGAAAACAAATCAGGATTGCTTTAAAAGCCTGTTCCCTGGCTCTCACCATGTGGGAACTTTGCCAGCAAGAAAGTCATCATCAGATGTGGCCTCTGAAACTCAGATCAGACCCATGAGCTGCAGTAAACCTCTTAACAGCTCATGTAGCCAGTGTATTGTGTTATGAACAACAGAAGTAGATTACAACAGGGATAATCATCTTTCTACAGTGGCAAGCTCCAGCGGGAACTCTGCATAAATTCTAGGGAAACCCTGTGCTGGAAAACCACAGAGTGGTGTGCTGGCATGTGTTTAACAACGGGCTTTTCTAGAAAGAAAAAGTATCCTATTAACAGAGTTTGGTATTTTTCATGGTAAAAGTTCTTGTACTATGTCCAATTTTAGACAATCAAATAGGTGATTTTGCACAAGGGTTGGGGAAAAATACTGTTATAACTACCATACAAATCCTAAATGTAAAAATAGAAGTTGATGATGAAAACTTTTAAATAATCAGTAAGTGCTGACTTTGGGGTATTAGGTATTTTTTCTTTCCATATAATTTATTTATTTCTAAATTTATTCAATGAAAAACAACAAGAGCCATATTTAACAACCAAAACAAAATCCCTGGAAAAATTAAAAATAGACTTTAGTGTGCTGGTTTGCCCTCAAAGAATCCAACAAAACTACTGCTTGCTTAATAATATGTAATGTACTTGTTGTGTATGAAATTGGCATTTTGAGTTAAGTGTTTTTATACTTGTCAATGTTCTAGCATGTTGTGTTATTTATAGATACAGAACTCTAAAAGAGTGACTAAAGTTATCAGAAGTTACAGAGGTGACAGTTTGACTTGCATATGAACAATACATTTCCTTTTCTATGAAAAGGAAATCATGGGGAAGACATCATTTATGGAATGATGTGTGATACCATCTAAACTGTGTCATCCTGAATTCTCATACTGGAACCCTGATTCCTAGGATTGCGACTATATTGAGGATGAAGAGAAACAGACAGCAGTGGACATGCCCTGTGTTTGCACCAAAGCAAGGTCAAGTGAAGACAGTGGAGAGTCTTTCTTTCCAAGCCTGGAAGAAAAGCAGTACCCAAAACCGTCTACACAGATACCTTGATCTTAGCCTTACAGACCCCTCAATGAGGAGAAAATAATTTTTTCTTTAAACTTTATTCTGTGGTATTTTGTAACAGAATCCCAGGCCATGGATACAACACAAATGAGACTGTATACAACTTCACAATGTTAACATGATGCTCATATCTAGGGCTTTTTCTAAAGCTGTCATTATTATCTTCTGTCACCTCTTCTGCCTCATATTTCAACTCAGTTCTCTGGGTCTCAATTTAAACCTTACCATCTTGGAGATGCCACCTACAGTTTTGGTTTTCCCAAGCAGCTGCTTGTTCTCTCCCCTTATGAGCAACTTTCATTGTTTGTTATTTTGGCTTGATTTGAACTTATGGTGATTCTTTTTCCTCAGCCTTCCAAGTGCTGGGGTTCTACGTTGAGCCACCACTTTTAGTTTACAATAACCTTTTTACAATGATAATTAATCATAGTGGGTATTGTTGATGCAAATCCTTTACAGGCAGATGGCCCACACATTGGAAATTAAGCATGTAGCTGATAAATAAAAAACTGCACTGACCACTCAGACACTTGTATCTTTCATCTTTTGTTAACTGAAGAAAGTCCTGTTGGACACTACACCATGGCAGACAATCATCCACTGGACACAGTCTGCCAGGCACCTTTTTATTTACCCAGTTGAAAACTCAAAGCCTGCTATGTAATAGGCATCTTTTAGTTGAATTAATGAAGGCAAACAATGGACATTGTTCACCCAACTATAGCCTCATAAAGAAATCATAGTTCCCACAGGCCAGAGACCTAAGTAAAGACACTGGACTTTTTATTATCAGTAGGTACAAAACTGAAAACAAACTATTTTCATTTTCTCCAGGATGAGAACACCAATATACATCATTAAGATATAATTATAGACTCCATCTCTCGGTGGTTAGCTTAGAGGAGCACTATCGATTCTAATTTATTTTTCTAGGCCATCGAGGCTCCATTGCTCTATCAGTGACCCTATGGACTCATTAAATCTTTCAGCATGATATTTATGCAGCTGTTTAATGAGTCCTCCAACACCTTCAATTCTCTGAATCTCATGCCTATTATTTTAGAGGTAAACGTCTGACTTTAATTAATCATATCCTTTGTGGACTCAAAGGAGATCACAGAAAGGTTACAGAACTTTCTGGTGGTGAAAGGATTCTTTGTTTCCACATTTAAAGATTGTCAAAGACACACACACTGCAGCCCTTAGAGGTCCCATTAAGTGTTTAGACATCCAAACTGTCAGAGAAATTCCTTTATTTCTTACTTAAATCTTTCTAAATGTAACCCAACGCACTTGCTTTGCCTCTGTTGACAGAGAAAAAAGAGCAGGGTAAGGGGTCATACACTCTAGAGAAACTCATTCCTGCTGTGTGAGTGATGCTTATATACAATCTAGAAAGAGATGGCTCTTTTTCAAGATGGTATTCAGCTTTCCAGTATTCCTGGGGGGGGAGGGGAAACTAAGGAATAATAAATGTAACTTCAAAGCATATATGAAAGCCAATTGCTTAACAAATAAAACTAGGCCCATAGCAAAGCCTACATACTATCCTTTCATATACATTAGCCCTTTGTACACATTAGCTCCTAGTAGTACTCACTAGCCCCTTACATACATTAGCTCCGGGTATATACTAGCCCCTTTCTAGGATACGTCAAAAGAAAGCTTAATTAACAAGGATGCTTATAGAGTGCCAGGGATGCAGCAGATTTTATCAAGGAGAAAGTGAGACGCCCAGGGAGCCAAATCCATTTAGTCTCTGGTTTGAAGTCAGCACCTACATACATATGCTAAAGGTGAGTAGAGGTGGGAGAGGGGGGAGGATGGTCACTAACCCTCTCACACCACAGCTTCCTCACGTATACAGCACAGAGAACAAGAAGACAGCCCAAGTGACATGGTCAGAAGGTCTTGATAACAGTGTATGCTGGATAAATGTAATCATTAGGATACAATTTAATACATTTTTACTGCTGGTAGCTGACTTTTAATACGCCAAATCATGGAGAAGCTGTGTGTTCTATTCTTTGGTGTTCCCTGCTAGCAACATCTAGAACACAGCAGGCACTTAATAAATACTTGCCATTGACATGAATTTTCCCCAGGTAATGTCTTCAGTATTTTGGGGAATGAGTCATTTAATAGATCTTTAACTTTTTAAGAGGTTCATTTTATTTGAATTATGTTGATTATGATTATATGTGAGTGCTATGCCTTTGGAGTCCAGAAGAAAATGCCAGATTCTTTGGAGGTAGTGTTCAAGACATTTGTGAGCTGCTTGACATCATGGGTGCTAGGAACTGACCTTAGGTCCTCTGTAAGAGCAGTGAGCTTTCTTAACTGCTGAGCCATCTCTCTAGATGTCCCTAGGCTCTTATCTAATGATGAATGCCCACACAAAAGGAGCAAGCACTTTACTTAGAATTTTGCTCAACAGTTATTTTTCACTATTAAAAAGAGACGTTACAATGATTACTAGAAGTCTGGTCTATCTGTTCATCTCCACCTATTGATCTCCAGCTAATAACTGGAAGTATACTTTTTTATCAATGATGAAAGTGTGCACTCACAATTTTAAAAACATGAACTTCAGCTAGTGCATACAGGTACTCCTGGGAAGCACCTTCTTCATATCACAAGCTGTGTGTACTACTAGCTTTAATTAATTTGCTCATTTTCAAGCTGGCATGTAGAAATAGAAGTATTTAGTGAAAAATAAGAAACATTTTTGGAAAATTAAAATTGGAACAAAAAATTGACTTTTTATATACTGTTATATAAGAATGATTTGTATTTTTTTAACTATAAAATACTATAATTAGTTTTTTTTTTCTGGTTTAGCAGTGAGACCTATTTTTCATAAGAAGTGTGAGGTTGGTTTATTTTTACATCACCTTTGTCTCTGAGCAGCTAAAGGGAGCAAACTAGCAATGTGATTAAAGATTTTTTTTGGAAGTCCAGGTATTATGGGAGTAATCTTTTAACAGATAAATCATGTTGGCTCTCTGTTTATTTGGTTAGTTGTTTTGTTGCTGTGTGCCAAGCAGGAAGGTCAGTTGTTATTCTGAAGGGAAAGAAGTTGTAAATGAGGCCACCAGAAGCTGAATGGAATACTAGGACAGAACATAGCATGCACAGCCCCTATGCATTTGCTTTGAAAATACAGCTCAAGTCCTGTATTTTTAGGGTCACTGTCATTTGTAACTCTTGAGAGAATCCAGACTTTCATTCATCACATAAAATGACTCACAATGGTTCTCAAAATAAAACTCTTTCATGGAAAGAAATAAACCACCAGTCAGCAACAAACCCACAAGAAAGAAGCCTTAACATTCAGATCCAAATGAGGAGGGTGTTTCTGAGTTCCCCTTGGGGGTGCTTGTACAAGATGGAAATCTGAGTATGCCAGATTTCCTCTTCCTCAGGAATGAGCTCTATCCCTGGGTCATGTTGGTACAATCACTGATGAGAAGCTGTGGTCAAAATCAGGACCAGGCTCTGACTTTGCCCTCAAATGCCCTCTGTCTCTCTCTGTATCTCTGTTTCTGTCTGTCATCTCTGTCTCTGTGTTTGTCTGTCTATCTCTCTCTCTTTCTCCCTCCCTTTATCCTTCCCTATCACTCATCAAGAGAAAATAATGATATCAAAGGGTCAAGCTCATGATTAGATAAGAACAAAATTCAAGTTTACAGGCAGCCTACAGCTTTGACTGTATGCTTAAAACAGGATGTAGGAATGTTCTAAAACTCTGGCAGTCGCATCTTCGGCACAGAAATTGAGGGTAATCTGGTTAGAAAGGCAGATTAGTCTATCCAACTAGATCTCTTGGATCAGGATATGTGCTTAACAGGATACTCAATTAATTCACAGGCCTATTAAGATTTGGTCAGCACGGAGTCATAACAACTGTCAAGGACAGGGTGCAGGGACTTATCTCTGTTTGCAGTCACTCAGGAACATGTTTCTACATTACGTAGAATCACAGATCAACAGATCTTTGGAGAAAAAATGTTTCCAGTCTCATCGTAGAACTCAATTTTTGTTACATTAGAAAAGAATCTTGCTATTAAAAAAGATTATTTTATTTTAAAATATATATATATTTTTAGTTTTTAATCTATCAACTCTTTAGCACAGTACTTATATGGATTATAGTACAATATTTCAGTATAGGCACATGGCATGTTTGTATTAGGTCAAAATGACTGGTATACCCAACACATCAAACATACTGTGGTGTGTGTGTGTCTGTGTGTGTGTGTGAACACATTTAAAATCCTCTCTACTAATTATTTTGCATTATATAATTAAATATTGTTGGTCATAATTGACAAGACTATTGTGCTATTAAAAGCACAGTATTGACCTTTTTTTTTTTAATCACAAGGATGTCTCATGTCTCCTTCCAAATCCTCACCTTCTAGAATGGCACAGACCAGTTTTCAGATTAGTTTAGGAATGCAATGGATCGTCATAACACAACTGCAAGCGAAAGTCCTCCATTCAAAGTTCAAACCTGCAGTTTGTTCCAGTCTCTCACTGCTGACCCAGCATCCCTGCTGTGGGGATGAGATCTAGTGCTCTTGCTTCTATGAAGTCAGGGCTGTGTGCTGCCCTCTTAACTCTAAATGCCATGCGATAATAAAATTAACTTTGTAGAATTTTTACAAGGAACACTATGGTGCAGAATAGAATGGGTTAAGATTCCCTGAGAGACTGCTCTTGTGCTATTGGGGCAGGGGCTGTGTGGGGAAGGGGATTAGTGGAAGTCACTGGAAAATACACTCTCAGACTGGGAAGAAGAGAGGAAGAGCAAGCAAGAAAAAAAAAGCAAGATCAAAAAGGGAAGCTAATTTCATAAACAAAAGTAAATGGAAGAAAGAAGAGGAAAGAATGGGAGCTTATGTTGGTTGGAAAGAATGCAAAGATGGAGAAAGCAATACCAGAGGGGTACAGGGAAGGACAAGGAAGGTGTTCCAGATGTGCTGGAAACTCCACAGGAAACAGAAGGGGCTGAGGAGGAGGGAGGGTGAGGACCAAACAGGCAAGTCCACTCTGCCTGCACAGGGCATGGCCACACACCACCCTTCTCTCAAAAGGGCCCTCCCATCCAGTCCTACCTGGCTAGAAGGACGGTGCTCACCACTTGAGAGCTTGAGGGTTGGGGGGAGTAAAGTTGGGGGGAACAGAGGGATCCTCATGGCAACTTTCCGACAAGACTGAGGAGGAGCCTTCCCCCTGTGTGGAGAAAAAGGGAGGCTGTCATTTCTCTGTCAAGGAAATGGCTTTCTGAGTCACCTGGTGTTTCAGATTTAGGTCTGGGTGGTCCCTTGATATGCCATCTGGAGTAGCAGTTTAACACCCCTTCCTCCCTCAGCACCTGCAGGGTGGCATGGGGCCCAGCCTGCCAAAAACACAGTGGCACTGCTAATTGACTTCTTGACTTTTTCCATCATCTCCAGGGATTAGATCCTGTATGTCCCACTTCATCAAGAGTCCTGAGAAAAGATGATATTGATCGACAGCTTTTCACTGGGATGAGCCAATCCAAAGAATTGAGTTTTAACGCTCCACTTTTCGTTTGCAAAGAGAGAATATTTGCAAGTTAATTTAAATATCTCTCTACATACATAAAAAAAGAGTCAAAAATCTTTACTGGAACTCTTCAGCAGCATCCTATGTGGTAACAGGAGTCATGCTGAGACTATGATGACCCATGAATAAATTAGTATGCAAATTAATAAGCTGCTCTAGATTAAAAAAATTAATTTAAATTATTTACTGAACAGGAAGGATGCGACAGGCATTGTTCTTGGGTATTTAGAGTGCTTCGGTATCAGTAAGCACAAGTAGAGAAAATAGAAGAAGATCATGTCCCCTTGCAGCTTGTCCCCTACTGGGGAAAGACAATCGGACTTAGGAAAGAAGTCTATGACTGAATTGGCTGGCTCAAAACAATGAAGCACAGACTAGGATATAGAGGGAAAAAAGGTCAGATATGGAAGTCATTGTAGTATACAAATTTCATATTTTTTTCTCCTTTATGTGTTTGAGTGTTTTACCTCAGTGTGTATCTGGACACCATGTTTGGGCCCAGCAACCACAGAGGCTAGAAGAGTGTGCTGGGTTCTCTGGAACTGTGGTTACAAACAGCTGTGGGCCGCCATGTGTTTGCTGGGATTTAAACCTGGGTCCTCTGGAAAAGCAACAAATGAGCCCGGCAGGCTCAAATGTAAACAGAGTGATTATGCAAAGCCTCCCCAAGATCAGTGATTTGAGAGAGACTTGAAATACAGGAGAAGAGTTGTTCAATAAACACTTGAGATATGAAGAAACAGTCTACATAGCAGTCCAAGGTGGGAAGGGTATTTGTTGGGGTGCAACAAAAAGGCCAGCATGGCCTGAGCAATGGTAGATGATGCAGAAAGGAAGAAGGGATCCAGAATGAAAGGGCTGGATCTTGTAAGCCTTTATTGTAGGAGAGACAGAGGCCATGAAAAAGGCCTTGGACAGAGAAGTGATCAATTTAATGGTCGACTCTTGCTGCCAAGATAGGACTAGGCTGTGACTGTCACACAGCTGTAGGGAAACCATTTTAAAATCCAAGCGGTATGGCCATGTTGTCTTTGCCCAAGGCAGGTAGACTGAACAATTATTTGATGTCTTAATACATTACGCTCCTGTCAAATCTTAGGGTTTTCTGATTCCATCTAAATCAAAGAGTGGCAAGTGAAATGCGGTTTGACCCTTTCAGTTAGAAATTTCAAAACTTCCTTGTCGGACTCTGAGATTCAACTAATAATAGAATAAATACAGAAGCCTTGTGCTAACTGATTTTTGCTTACATAAGATGTGTGAATGGGATCCCCACGGCTGACTGGCTATTCCAATGCTTCTGAGACATAACCCAAGAAATAGAGAAAGTAACTCAGTGTTAGCCACTGTTTTCCTGTGTTCAACAGAAGTTTCTGCTGTTTTCTCAGCACAGAGTCATACATTGGCCCTTTTAGGAAAACTTTTTTTTTTCAGTCCCCACATTTTGATTTACCAAGGACTTGAAGACTCTTAAGATATACTGTCTTTGGATAAATAGTTAAACGTCTTTCTTGATTTGAATTTCACCATATTCCCTTCAAAGGTCAAAGGCTTGAGTAAAATCAAGTAATGGTTTTCAGATATCAATTATACTTTTATAGTTTGCTTTAAAGGTGTTTATGATGTATGCATTGATATTGTTAATTGTCCCATTTATCACAAAGGAGGATCTGAAAATTAGACATATACTGAGAATTTAATTTTCAGTTATTAGTAGAAAAATGTAGGCAAATCATGCACCATGTCATGAATGCAGGATAGGAAACAGAGAGAAATCCTCAAGCTTCCATCCCTGCGTATGCAGGGTTTTTGTTTGTGTGTACGACAGTGGGGACATGGAACATATCAGTAAGTTCTTGATGCTAAATTGGTGTTTACTGAGATGAGTTAGAACCATAACACAAGACCATTTACTTAGCAGGTATAGTGTATTTCCTCTGGAGTTTTTTCCTTCTGCCCAGTATAACTAACTACATATTTCCACATCACCTCATTTCTAGGAATGGAAAATCCAGAAAAAAGATAGAAAGCAAGTAAAGATTTAAACTTTAGTGAGTGAGTAGAATAGAGTCAATGCATTAGACAGAGAGTCAGAAAAAAAAAAACTATATACAAGGAAGCACAGAACAAAAAGATGAAAAAAAAATAAACCCTAAAGTTAAGGGCAAAAAGATGGCGTAAGAGTATATTTAGCATGAAAATGCATACAAGTATATGACTTGTGTAATAGAAAAATGTGCATGTACACACACATACACACACTTGCACACAGAATAAAGTTCCCGAAGTTAAGGAATACAGTGGGAAGAAGAAGCCATTGTTTGTTACCGTGGTAGCTGAGAGTACTGGCAGAACAGATAAAGTTAACTGTCTGGCCATTTCAAACACACAGATGCATTTTAGAGTTGTCTGTCTGGTCATTTCAAACACAGAGATACATTTTAGAGTTATCTGTCTGGCAACTTTAAACACACAGGCACATTATAGAGTTATCTGTCTGGACATTTCAAACACACAGATACATTACAGAGTTATTTGTCTGGCTACTTCAAACTCACAGATACATTAGACAGTTATCTATCTGGCCATTTCAAACACAGAACCATTAGAGTTATCTGTCTGGCCATTTTGAACACACAGATACATTACAGAGTTATTTTTCAGGCCATTTCAATTACACAAATACATTAAAGTTATCTGTCTTACCACTTCAAACACACAGATACATTATAGAATTATCTGTCTGACCACTTCAAACACACAGATACATTATAGAGTTATCTGTCTGACCACTTCAAACACACAGATACATTATAGAGTTATCTGTCTGACCTCTTTAAACACACAGATACATTATAGAGTTATCTGTCTGACCACTTCAAACACACAGATACATTATAGAGTTATCTGTCTGGCCATTTTAAACACATAGATACATTATAGAAACAGCGTATAAGAAACAACCCCTCCCCCAAAACAACAAAAATTATAAATGAGGGAATAAATAGAAATTATGTCAAAAAAGAACTACACTAACACCAACAGATGCAGGAAGGGAGCAGAATTTTATCCCCAATAAGCTACCAGACAGTAGCTGCCAACATAAAGTTCTATACCCAGTGAAAGTATCATTGTAGAGGGAAGACGGTGTGGATTTTTGTCCACATTTTAAAGATTTATTTATTTATTTATTTATTTATTTATTTATTTTTATATGAGCCCATTGTGGCTGTCTTCAGACACATCTGAAGAGGGAATCAGATCCCATTACAGATAATGGTAAGCTGGGAATTGAACTCAGGACGTCTGGAAGAGCAGTCACTGCTGAGCCATCTCTCTAGCACCTTTGTCCACATTTTGAAATAAAGAATTTTCAGAAAGGAAGGCTGTGAGTGTTTGATAAACTGAATGAACACCAACAGCACAGCATGTCTTATGAGCTTAAAAGTCCTTATGGACATCTTAT
Organism: Grammomys surdaster; assembly: GCF_004785775.1. Lineage (NCBI taxonomy): Eukaryota > Metazoa > Chordata > Mammalia > Rodentia > Muridae > Grammomys > Grammomys surdaster. Next base: position 12,961,916 of record NW_021604587.1, read on the forward strand.
GTCATTACCCTTTTCAGTGTCTTCAGTAAGGACATCTAAAAACAGGGGACACAGTGTAAAATTAGATAGACATTTCATTAGAGTCTTTGTTCTCACCAAAGGAACCTCTTTCTGAGTGCCAATGGGCTGTATGACAATGCTGGTTGGTAGTTTTACTGTATTTTAGAGTATTGGCCAGCGATTTTGAGAACTTTTTTTAAATTAAAATTTGTTCTAAGTTTAAAAAGTCTTTATAATCACAACAGGTCTCAAAAATAAGTTGAGATTGGACAACAGGAAATGAAAGTGGTCCCAAATTCCCTTGTATCTCCTGAAGGAAAGTAAACGTGTTTCAGTTTTCTGTTCAAGAAAATGAAGACTAAGGAAAATAGAGAATATTTTCCTTTTAAGAAGATAATTCTCTGTATAGGTAAAAATGAAAAACAACCTCATATAGAACAGATAAAAACCAACCTACTGTGTGGGTTAATCTGACGAGTGAAGCGTGGCCCAAAGGTTGCTGTCTCCCACTTGGGAATTTTCGTTCTCTCACGAGGAGTTGTAATTAATACTGGCAGGGAAGATGCATTCATGTCCACCAAATAGCAAAGATTAGAGGAGGTACAAAGAAATCAGTAGAAGAAAGGTCTAACTTTAGATCCTCAAGATAAGCCTTTCCACGAGAATACCAGCGCAAATGTCAGCTGCATCCAGGGCTACATCTCAAAGCCCATCAGTGGTAACTTCATCCCAGAGATGAATCACTCACCCTGCCGCAAAAACAGCAGGGAAGAAACAGGGAAAGATCTGTCTATAGTCCTCTGGTTGAGAAAAGAGGAGGGGCTGGGAAGGAAGGGAGGGGCAGCAGCTACATGATTAAATGTTTTTCAGAAATAAATAAAAGTGTCCTAAGGCTTCCTGGAATTCTTTCTCGATGATGAGCTAAATTAAAACAGAAAACCTATGACCTAAGAAATACCAAAGACAAATTAAGTGTCAGACTAAAAAAAAAAAAAAAAAAAAAAAAAAAAACCAAAAAATTAAAAATTTATTGACTGTTTTTTTTTTTTTTGAGGTCAGGCAGACAGTTCATTAAAAAAAGTCCTGTCAAATGACAATTCCTGTAACAAGAGCCGTTAGCCACAGAGTGATCAATATACATTGGGATATCTGCAATGGATTGAGGACAACGTGTTAAAATAATCCTCTTTCAAATATTCAGGATAAGAGCAGAAGTTCCTTTGTACCATCATAACTTGTAGTTGTTCAAGCCCACACTGGCCGTGGCTGCTCGGTATTGGCACTGAGCTTTTGAAACACTTCCAACGTGTTTTGTATACATTAATTCTTTCTTATTGGCTTGGCAAACTCAGGTATAGAAATCCCGAGGAAACCAATTATGTCACCGAGTTGGAAGCCTGGACAGTGTTCTTGCAAGCATCATCTGGATTCTGTGGTTGAAGTTTGCAAAAATATGCATCTTAGACGCGATTGAAGACATGCATTTAAGGGCTCAGTGAAGCAGTTGACTGCCAGGGTACACGTATCTGAATATTTCTCTGGAACTGAGAATTCTGTTGAAAAGGAACTGAATGTCTATTAAGAATGTCTATTGTTTGTAACTTAATAAGTCTCAGTGGGACTCTCAATGGGCAACTTGATCTCTTGTCAAATCAAGGGTCAAAATATTTACTTCTTGTGTAAATTGCCTCTGAGGATCATATTTATTTATTTAGTTTTTTTGCAATGCTCTCAGAAGTTACATGACAATAGAATAGACACAGTGTGCTCGTTTACAATGGAGACAAAGAATGGATTCTACCTATCACAGGGTTCTGCTGCCTGTTGCAACTTGAGGCGCTCCAAATTAAGCTTTCACACTGGGGCCATCATCTGTTCCCCATCAAGTAGGGACCTTGAAGACTGAAGATGCTGGTTCTGATGAACCATATTCTCCTTTGAGTGTTCTATTGCAGGTTAGTAAGAACAAGGAGGACTCGGAGGTTCACCAGGAGCCTGAGTTTGCTGCCAAGTGAAGGCTCCACAAAGCTCTATTTTGCATGAACACTTCAAGGCTATTTATTCTCTATTGGGCCAGTAAAATAGCCACTGAAGTAGTGTTGGCGTTCACCAACTGTTGGTTCGAATTTCTTTCTTATGTTAAACTTTTTAAGTCTTCTTTTATTTTTAACAGACAAAACTTTGTTTATCAACAAGGAAGAAAGTTATACAGATAAGTCTAGAATTCAGAATATCTCAAATAGTAGATAAGGGAAAAGAGTGCTCTAAAAAGAGCTTTCTCCAAGTTAGGGCCATGAGAGTGGACGCCAGCATGTGCTTAGAGCACATAAATGAAGCAGATGAAGAAGGTGAATTATTATATTCGATAATATGCTGAATGGCACTGGAGAAAGAGGAGAGATGCTATATAGTGGTATTTTTGCTATAAGCAAATGATTGTGCATCATCAGGTTCTACTAGAATATTTTCCTGCTCTCCTTTTTGAGAAAGACTATTATATTCCAGAACTAACAGTGATGTTTGGGCATGTTTTTATGTGAAGGTTGCCGGCTATATAGTCAGCTCCAGTTGTTTGTCAAAAACTCAGAATAGTTCATACATTTCTAGATGTCATAAAACCAGTCTGTCTTGCCATCCTTCTTACAGAATGGAACTGACTTGATAAACCTGCTTCATAGCTACTATTGATGGTTTTTATTTCCCTGAGTTTTTCCTCTTTACTTTTGTTTCTGCCCTGATTAATTTTGGTCATATCAACATCAAGCTCTGAAGACCTTCCGGTACCACGTTGAAGAGGGATGATTTCACAGGCAGTGTTAATCTATTTCTGGACCACACCCACAGTTAGATACAGTCAGAGGCACATTGCAGTCTGCTCACTCATCCTGGCCTTTCCTAACCTACACTTGCTGTCCTGTGTTTCAGTGTCTACATTCGTATTCCACACTCGATCTTGCCATTTCCCTCCACTGATTATCACTGCTGCTTGCAAGTCTAGACCTGAAGTGTTCCCCAGAAGCCCAGGAATAAACCCTTGGTCTATGGTACCAGTGCTATAAGGAGTTCAAGAAACCTTTAGTAATGAGGCCTGGCTAGGCATGGTACCTTACATACCTTTCATCAGTAATGAGTAGGCAGAAGCAGGAGGACCACCATGATATTAAGATGCTGTAAGCTGCATAATAACTGTCTCAATTTATTTATTTATTTATTTACATTTTTAAGTGAATTCAGTGGGAAGAAATGAGCTTAGTGAGAATTTGCCTTTGAAGAGAACATTGGGACTCTGATCTATTTTTTCTGTTTCTGATTTCTGGCTGCCAAGCATGAACATGATTCCTCCACCATGTGCTATCTCTATGACCTGGTGTGCTATGATAGATAAGCCCAGTGCAATAGGGCCAAACAACAGGGACTAATATGTCTGAGCTTATGAGCTGAAACAAACCTTTTCTCTTTTTTAAGTTAATTATTTCAGATATTGTGTCACAGTGGCAGAAAGCTTTTGTTATCAATGTTTTCTCATTTGCTATATATTTTACAATATTACCACATGTAATCTTTTCTTTTTTTCTTTTTTTTTTTTGCTTTTGTTTTGTTTTTTTGGAGACAGGGTCTTATATAAACAGCTTCAAGCCTGATACATTGCGAAGGATGACCTATAAAACTCCTGATCCTCCTGCTTCCTCCTGCCAAGTGCTGGGATTATAGATGTGAGCTACCATGGCTGGCTTCACATGTGCTTTCTTATTTTATTATCAAAGCAATGGCTCTGAAAACACAGTTTTAAGCTCAAAAGAACACACTTCAACAAATGATTTAGCTTGACATGAAACCAACAGTTTCCAAGGGCTTCCTTCAAATCCGCTTACAACAAGATGGCCCTAAGAACATCACCACAAATGAAGGAGCAAATTTATCACGGTACGTAGTTACACTAAGGAATGAAGACAAGAGAATGACTTAGAACTCCCAGGATCCTTTTTAAGGAGCTAAGAAAGAAGGAACAAAAGCTGCTAAATACTCAGTTGTATTATAAACTGCTCACCACCCCCCATTACTATTTATTCACTATTCAATGAGAGACATGAATTTCGTTTAGGTTTTTGATAACTGTAAAACCAAGAAGCTGAACTCCTCCAAGAAGCTGAACTCCTCCCGCCTCTGTGAATGCCTTAGGCATTATCTTGGGATTTGTTTGGGAACTAGGATGTTGTTCCATTATAGAATTGTAGCAGAAAAATCTATTTTGTGGGGGTAGGGTGGTGAGAGGCCGTTCTGAAAGATTTCCATCAATCCTATGAAGAAAATAATCTTTTCCATTCTGGTTTTGAATGGTACTACATAGGTGATATTGCAGGGGGGCTTGGGAGCCATCTTTCACTGACTTTAAAACCAGGGGACAGCAAGCAACAACCATGAAATTCTAAAAATGCTGAATCTCAGTGAGATTGCTGAGTCTCTAAACTAGCTCCCCAACTCTAGAACTGACCATTCCATTCCTAGAAATGGCCAGCTATCTCAAGAAATGGCTAGTCATCCTCAGAACTGGCTGCTCGCTTGATGTGCTTTGAATGAGAAATGTCTCCTTTAGGTTCATGTATTTGAACACTTGATCCCAGCAGGTAACACTGTTAGGTAGATTATGGAACTTTTAGGACATAGAGCCTTGCTAGTGGAGGGACTTCACTGGAGGTCACCTTTCAGGGCATATCACTTCACACTTTCTGTTCTCTCTTTCTCTGCTTCCTGCCTATGGGTAGAGATATACTCATCCAGTTTCCTGCTCCAGCAACCTGTTCCCCTGTCTCCCTTGCCATTACATACTCTCTCCCGCATTTCTCTTTTTCTGCAATGGTAAACCAAAATAAACCTTTCCATGGGTTGCCTTTCGTCATGGTGTTTTATCACAACAGAAAAACAACTAATGCAGCATCTACTATATGCCTGGAACTTTCCCCCACCCCTGGAATTATGACCCAACTCAAACCGTAGTAATGTCATTTATCAAGTTGACACTGTTTAAGACGATTATTTATTTAGTTTGCTAGAAATATTGCCTTGCTATATAGTCTAGGTGAGCCATGAGCGCTCAGTTTTCCAGCCTTCATTTCCGAAGATAATGGGATTATCTATGCATTCAAGCATGCCCAGCAGGTTGAGATTGATTTTCTGTACAACGGTACTCTGGCAGATAGATTGCCAAAAGTTAAGAGCCATTTTAATGTTTGTTGTATACAGTGAAGAAGTTCTAAGGTACTTCAAAAGGAACTAACTTAATTTGAATAAATGAACATATAACATCTATGAATTACTTAAAGTAAATTGTGTAACTTTAAAATATATGCATTACATTTTGTCTATGGCTAAAACATTTACAGTGTTGAACACACACATAAATAAGAAGCAAAACAAAACTGAAAGTATCATTAGTTGTAACTAACGGTTCTCAGAGGTTTAAAACTGGCTATGACACTAACTTTAAACAAACTTTATTATACCAGAATACAAAATGATGACAAATTCAACTTCAGATGCCAAACTTGAAACTGTATGGATTTGAGTATGTATAGTTCTAACTATTTAATATTTTTCTTGATTTTTAGTCCAATCTGAATCTATTATTTAAGTCTATTATTTATATTTGAATAATTAAATGAGATTGATTCTGAAAATAAAATACAGTACCCCCTCCCCTAATACACTCTGAAGCCACAAAATGCCAAAGCTCACCTGTCCCTGAATGTCCTCAGGCTCAAGGACTCGTTGATATTATCACTCTTGTGGTTTGGACCCATTACTAGGTAAAAGAGGTCTCAGACCTTATGACAGAGAGGACCACTGTGTGGCCATGCTGTACACAGGGCCAGTGCACATCCAGAGTAGCTGAAACATTGGTTCAAGTGTTCCATCAGCTACTTAGAAAGTCATACATTTTAGGACTTCATGGATTGTTCACCCGATGAATTACACTTAACATTTTTAGGTCATGAGTGACTGTGGGCAACTCAATTCAAGGAAAGGGGATTTCCTTTTCTTGTGTGGCAATTTCTAACGTTATACTAAAATGCATCCCATTGTAATAGCATAAGAGGACTGAGAAGCTGGCTAAGAATATCTGAATTGTGTATTTAAAGGAGAAACTTAAGAATTAACAATGTACAAAGTAACCATTGATTCTTACTAAGCCTAAACTCTTTAGGAATAACAAATATTAAGTAAATCTCATATATAGCAAACAGGAAGGCTAAAGAACATAAGCAACTGTGAAATATACCTAGAGCAAGCCACAAGGAATCTTTCTGAAGCTGACCTTGGAACGCTACATACAAATAAATAAACCTAGCATTTGAGTTTTGTAGACTCAATAAACACTCAGGTGGAATGGTAGTACTTTCAAGAATATGCATTTTTCAACTATAGCTAAAAAAGCAGGGAGGCCTAGAAAGCCCATTTTGTTTTAAGAGACAGAAAAACATTCAGCAATGAATCAAAATGGATAGACTATCCTAGAACGGTGATGCTGTTGGCTAATCTGCAAGTATTTGATTTACAGATAGGTTTTTCAATTAAATGTCCATAGATAATTTATTTCAACAAGCCACAAGTACAACTTGCTTTGATTTGTTGTTTTGGATTGGACTCAGGACTCTGTACATGCTGATCACTCTCAGTACCACTGAGCTACACTCTGTGCTGCAATATGATTTTAAAGGAAAGCACTGATCAGCTGTTGGTATGGAGGCAAAGGGATTCGATTTTTTTTTCCCCTCTTGTTTTTATGGAAGATTTTGTTGGGTCAAGAGCAGGGTGATTTTGGTGAAGACTGTCCTCTGCTGGGCAAATTCTGGTGTTACAGCATTACAAGGTGAAGTTGGTTGGTTCAATTAAAAATACACTTGCCTAAGCCACGCATCAAACTAGCTGAACCCAAATCTGTGCAGAGGGTTCTCTGCCCTCATACCTTTTAGACAGATGCTGCTGCTGATGAGTGCTTGCAGAATATTGCTGTATTTTTGCTATCACCGAAAACGATGAGTTTCACACTCAAGGAATGAACTGAGATGTTGAGTGAGGTACTTATGAAAACCAGGAGATTTTTACTTTTACTGAATAGAAAGCAAATGCGCCAAGTGTGCCTAGACATCCTGGACTTTTCAGCTCAATTTACCTTGGGCTTCTCATCGAGGATCTGCTGGCGGATCTCCTTGTGTTTTTCCACAAGTTTTTCTTGTCTTTTACTTTGTGCTTCCTCTAACTGAAAGAAAGTTCCAAAAGAAAAAGTCATTTTAGGGGAAAAAAAGTTTTCTGCATGTTACAAGAAACAAAACCCAAAGATTTTCAGATCTGTGGTATCAATTATTTAGCACTCTGGGCCAAAACTGGCCTTTCTTCCCAGGTGATAAGATCATAGGACAGGGTGGAGTGGTGACTGATGAACATATATTTTTGAAAATCTTTGAAAATGTCTATAACACAAATTTTTAAGAAGCTTAAGGACTGATCTAGATCTGGTCATAAACTCTATCACTGATAACAGTGAAGGGATCTTTTGGGAACCATTTTTTGTGTCATTTTTTTGGAGTTCCTGACTTAGGCAGTAATTCTGCCCCATCCATTTTTGTAGATCTTTTATTTAGCTCTTTTATATTACAGTTTGCAGTAGTCAGAACAAGTACACCCTTATAGAGCATCACAGAACAGCTGGATGCTGGTGGCAAGTAAGTACAAGGAGGCACTGCTCTCCTCCTCGAAGTTCACAATGAGGTTGACAACTGTTTGTGTGGCATTTGCAAAGGAAGGGGGAGCAGACATACCCTCTTGATGTACTGTACCACCTCCTGGATGTACGATCGGATCATCTCTGTCTTCTCCCTACATGGATGTAAGGCACAGATCATTATACCAACCTATCTGGAACTCTAGAAGTCTATGCTTTTATTATCTATTTTTCTATAGCAGTTGAAAGAAAGGTCAAACCTCTGTGTGTTTGTGTGTGTGTGTGTGTGTGTGTGTGTTTGGGGGTATCAGGGGCCATGCCTCTCTCTAAGCACAGGCTCTGTTTTTATTAGATGCTCCCAAGGTTGTTTAACAACTTGAGAAATGAGTATTTAGTCATTTCCCAAAGAGATCACTTTCCTTTTTTCTAAAAGGCCCAGAGCGCCGTTGTTTGAGAGCTCACTGTAAAAACTATACATAGGAGACTGTAGTGGTTCAAATGAGAATGGCCATCATGGGTTCATATGTTTGAATGTGTAGTAACCAGGAAGTGGAACTCTTTGATAGAGTTAGGATTAGGAGGTGTGTTGTCATTGGAGCAAGGTTGTCACTGAGGGTGGGCTCTGAAGTTTCAAAAGCCCAAATTTGCCTTGCCCTTAATTAGGATATAGCTTTCAGCTATTGTGCCAGCAACTTGAGTGCCCATGCTCCCACCTTAATGATAATGGACTAACCCTATAAAACTGTAAGCAAGCCCACAATGAAATTCTTCCTTTTGTATGAGTTGCCTTGGTCATATTGTCTCTTCACAGGAATAAAACAGTGACTAAGGTAGGAATCATGTGAAAGATTAATTCAAGGAGAGTGTTTACTAAGGGGCCTTTGGTTAAGACACTGGTTTTCTGACAGGGAGCACCTGAGCCTTGTTCCAGTTAGGGAGGAGCTGCTTTCTACTCACTCTTCCATCTGGCTTTTGTCTTTGGACTTGGCTTCTGTTATCTTCTCCTGCCTCTTCTTATCCATTTTCTTCTTTAATTCCTTCTTCTCTCTGAATTTACAATGAGGGGGAGAATCAGACAAATTGAATAGCAAGCAGCATTTCAAACATTCATGTCTATTCAGACCAAATGTGAAGGGATGGGTCTTACTTCTCACAGATTTCCTTCAGCTTCTTTAACTGATTGTTCTGACACTCTTCGGCAACATCTGTCAACTTCTGAATCAGCTGGGGGAAGAAAATGGCAGTTTGGTGTTTTCTGTGATCACAGGCTCCTGTCCGTGCCCTTCCCACCCCAAACACCAGCATGTGTATTTAAGACAATCTGCAGTGGAGGCTGGGCTGTTGTTAGAATCATTAAAATCTGACTTTGACAATGATGGTGTGATTTTAAAGTATCACATGATCTGTTTGTTGTTCTGCAAGATGAAAGCCCTCTGAGTTTCTCTTTTAATTGAATCAAACTCACTAGATTGTTATTCCAGTTCCTGCAGCTTGGTTCAGTCAGTGCAAACACAGCTAACAGTGTGGAGCTGGTTCTTACCTCTACTCTGTAACACAATAAAAGTATTATTTGGGGGCTAGGGATATAGACTAGTGGTGATAAGCTTCAAAGGTATTAATTGGGCCAAGGTCTGTCTTTTCTGAACCAGTATTTTCTTGATTACAAATCATACCATGGGTACCTTTATCTCTAGTAGGTAGTGTCAAGCTTAAATAAAATAATAAGTAAGTTATAGTCAGCAGTGAAGAATTCTTGGTTTCAGGGTATATTTTGTTGCTATTGTTGACTTGCTTTGAGATTAACATCAGTTACCCATCTCAGAAAATGATGTAATAACTTTGTGAGGTAGTTTCAGTTGACACAAAGAAAATCAGGAGTGCTTTTCTGTGCTGTTATTAAGACTTGGGTTCTGAGAATGTAATAACCATATCACTTTACATCTAGTTCTTCTCAAATCAAGACTCAAGATATAACTGTATCCTTGGATTGTCAGCACTCTCATGGCTCCTAACATTCAGAACACACCTAATGAATGTCAACTACTTGAGAGTAAAATTTCATGCCAATCAACCCTCACTCTCCATTCCACACCGAAAGTCTGTGGAACCTCAGGTAGCTGTAGCAACAGACCTCAGCCCTTCCACTGGAGCACAAAATATATGGCCTGTACTTTCCTTGATATGCCCCACTACTATTTTCAAAGTGTAGATTTTCTTCCCCCAAACATACAGAATACGACAAGTTAACTAGTCTAATGTATGTAATACCTATCAAAGTAACAAGGCAGCCATCCCTCAAGATCCATGGAAGAATGGTCCTAGGCTAAATGATATTGCACCTGCCATAATATTCACATACTCTTCTTATGTACTTTAAACCATCTTCAGACTATTTATAATATCTAGAACATTCTAAATGCTGTGTAATAAACTCAGGCAGGCTCTACAATCTGGAATCATCATCTCTGTATGATGCTACTATCCCTCATAGTCTCAAAAGTTGTTTCAAAGCCCTTCAAGAGGCTGGATAGATGGCTCCAGAGGTAGAACCCTTGTTCTGCTAGCATAAGGACCTGGGTTCTAATCTCCAGCACCCATATAAAAAAACAGGCATGGCCGTTCCTGTGTGTAACCCCAGTGTTAATTTCAGAGGCTCAGAGCAATCTATTTTCACTTATGATAAACATGCAAGTCACAGCATTTGTATGTAAATAGCTATCAAGGAGGATGTGGGCTACAGAATGCCCATTTCATCATTCAGCACAGCTGCCATAGTTGAAGAAATCATGTGAGCAGTGCCAGGAGTCAAATTGTCCAAAAATGCTGTTGTCCCCGCCCCTAAGGAATCACAGAAGGCCTTTACTCTGACCCAGGGTGTCACCTCACTACTGCATTCCTTCCCTCAGAGGACCTGTCTCCTGTTCCATTTGTCCCACATGCACCACAGAAATTATTCAGAGATTCTCCACTTTGCTCTATCAGATTCACTTGGGGAGACATCTTAAGAATGCAGATTGCAAGGCCTTGTTCCCAGGCTTATGGAGTGGTGAATGACTATTTCCATAACCCTGTCTGGAAATGTGGGTGCTTAAGTGGTCCCGGGGTACCTCGATCCTGTTACTTATGTGTCCTGTGATGAGCAGCTTCAGCATGCTAAAGACTAACATTAGAAATGAAAACTCCCAGGCCTTCTCCTAAACCAAGAATTCAGAATCTGTAATCCTAGAATCAAGATGCGCCTTGGAATTTGAGGAGCCCTGTCTAGATTATTGAGGAAGATGCTGACACCAATAAAGAAGCCATTTCAGTTTGTGTGGTCTCTGTCTCAGGATCTTTGGAACTTTGTATTTTCTTCACTACTCCAAATGGAGTGCCCTCATCTCTGTAACCAGGGTGGTTTAGACAGCTTGAGAAACACACACACACAGAATTCCTGACAGACCATATACCATATAGTAGGTTCTTCATTTAGTTGGTTTGCTTTTTCCCCAGTAAATTAAGTTTCGTTACTTCCCTTCATGTCTTTTCTACTTGTGGAGGGATCTGAAAAAAGCATTCCCTGTTTTTCTCAGAAATGTCCTGTCTCATGGGATAAACTCCCTCTGTGCAAAACCACATCTTTATCTCTGCTCCCAGAACCATGCACTCTTGTCCTTGCCTAATAACCCTAACTGTGGATTCTCCTCCCTTCCCTACCTCAGCATCTGGATAAGCAAGCAGAGGCTTCCTCTGTTCCTGAAAACACGGCTTTTCCTTTTAGCAGGCATCTTTCTTCAACTCAAAGGCATGCGAGGCTTTTTTCCTACCCTCTTGGGTAGTTTTATCATTCACTGAATCACAGACATCTGTAAATTTTTCTACATGGCACAGATTTCTGGGAACACGAACCCTGGTGTACATATCTACAAACTTGCAGTCTATTGTGCAAGCATTTCTTCCCTGTCTGCAGTCTCACATTGGTTTTTCTACTCCAGCCCAGAGATTTTCCCTTCTTATGTCTCCAAGACTTAGCTGGCCCTGTCCCCAGATAGATCTCAACTTGTAGATTCTCTTTCAACATTGGCATTCATCATACTTCAATAAACAAGACAATAGTTAGCTTCTAGAACTGTCTGCACACAGTGTGCACACTTTTCCCCACATTAGTCCATCCTGTCAGTGACAGTCTTATGTGAACAGGACATAACACAAATAAAAATCACTTTCATGGTTGTAGGTTTCCTTGGATTGTGCTATTATAGCTCAACAACTCTTATTCCTATCTGAAGTCTGTATAATTAAGCTGTTTGTATCTGTTTTTATTCAGGTAGCAGCATGAGCACCATTACAAGTCTGTTAGTAGTATCTGTAAAGGACATGATATACGTGCACACACACTGGGTTTCTTTCTTACCTCACCAAGATAAGGCATGGGGCCATTCTGTGCTTTCTCACACAGCACTATTTCTATGGAAAGGGCTTGCTCTGATTTCTGGCTTATGTTTGGTTCCCATGGGAACTGTTGTATTCTTCACCCTCCATTCTTTGGCCAAAGTCATTGATCCAGGAGATCACTGTTCTAATCATAGCTTGACCTCTGGTCACAGAAGGTAACAAGGATAGCCAACCATGACCCTTGCCAAGCTCTTCCCTAAGATTCACCTACAGGTCAATGGAGAAAGAAGTGAAAACCTGTCTTGTTTTCCATTTGAATAAGAGTAATGCTAAGACTAGAGGGGAACATCAGCGAGGGGGAGGTGGTAGTAATCACGTGAGGGCTATGGGAAGTTTCTGGATAGGCTTCCTGGATAGGCTGTTTCTGGATCCATCTCTGTTAATTCCCTTCTTTACATTTCCACAGTACATTTTTTTTATTTAAATAACCAACATGATTCTATCATGGTTATTATTTTTTGTATACATAATTGCTCAAGTTAGTCCAGTATAAGTTTCTAACTTCTAACTTGTAACTTGCAATCTGGAGAAACTTGACAAAAACAATAACAAGAACACAAAATAAAAAAAAAAAGAAAAAAAACCCCAAAAAACAAAAAACAAAACCCAATCAACCAACCAACCAATGAACCAACCCAACCAACCAACCAAACAAACAAACAACCAAGCAAACAAACAAACAACAAAAACAAAAAACAAAACAAAAAACTAAAAATGTCTCTATTGCTTCCCAAATAAGGTGAAGAAACTTGAGTTTTGGTTCAAAGTGTTCACTGTATGAGATATGAACACGGGATCCAGAAGAATGGTTTCATAATAATGGAAGCACTTTTAACAAACCTAAGAGACGAGGAGAATAACTTTTGGAGTTAAGTGTTAGCTACAAGCTTCTTCAGGGACAATTAAAGTAACAACTGAATAAAGATTTAGAGTTCCTAGGAAATGAACCAAGATTCCATATGGTAATCTGGAATTCTACACAAGATGTTTAATTTTAACTGTTGTTATAATTTCTTTTTTTCCTCAAACAGACACATCTTTTTTCTTTGTTTACTATTCATGGCAATTCCCTAGATAAATGTTCAAACAATTTAACGAATCAAAAACCCAAACCAAACCAAACAAACAGAAATCCTAACGCCCTAGAGACTAGAATTTTACGTTTGTTTTTAATGCTGAACTAAATTTCAATTGGCTTAGTCACTGGAGGAAGTAATTTTTTTCCACATGAGTATAATTCCATGATGGTAAGTCAAAGAGGATACAAAATGTGTGGACAGAAATTTGCAGTCTCTTCTGAGCAGGATGACTCTGGGAGATAGATGCCCAATGTTAAATTGGCTTACATATAGTTCCCCTTCTTTGTCACTCTCATTAGTTCCTGGTAAGTGTCAAAGTCCTTCTAGGGAGTTTTCACTATGAACAGTTCAACTTCTATAAAGAAGATATTTACAATGAATGTTAATTATGTCATGATCCAAAGACCAAACACAATACTGAGAGTTTAAAAACATGGTAGATGTTTACTCTGGGGAGTCTTGACCACTGAAGTTGAAAGATCTTCACTCCTGTATCCAGAACATCTATGGTATCACAGACAGTCTGTGAGCCAAAGGGGAGCCTTGTTCACAGAGAGCTGACTTTCTCCATTAATTTCTCAGGGAAGAAAGTTTTGGCTGAAAAGACAGCCATTTTGCTTACTCTCTAAATCAGTCCTTCATTCCCAGGCAACCATTATTCATTTTTATTTTCCACAATTAAAGATAATTTATACATACTTACTTGACCCTAAATGTTTTATATGTTTATTGGAGTTCTCAGGCTCAGAACCAGGAACTCATACATGACAAGAAAGTACCCTATTACTGAACTAGATGTAAAAATTTGGACTTACATATTTACATGATTCTTAGATGCAATTTCCTTTATTCTAGAAAAAAAGAAACTTGAAAATCTGGCTGGCATCCCTATTCATTGTAAATTATTTCATCCAACTTCTTCACTCTGGATTTGTACCACAGTATGTGCCACCAAAAGCTATGGGGAGATGGGACTGGGACAGCATAATAAGCTTCCTTAAATGACATGTCTGCTATGCTTCTTTGAGGCTATAACTTACAGTACTTGAACACCTTTTGATGAATTGGTGTCTGATGCAGGAGCTGTAGCCTATTTTGTAGCCTAAGTGACACATGATGAGTTGTGTCACTGCAGTTCTTTAGGCTTTCTGATTCTGAAAGCCAAAGTGGCCACTTCAGAATAAATGAAATAAATACCAATTGCTTGAAATAACCATCATTGCAAATAGGGGGTTTTAGCTAATTAGCAATGCAGGCCTGACTAAAGGAGATAACATTTGTCTTGTTTGTAACTTGCTTATAAATCAAGGTCTCTACGGTCCATTTGGAAGGCAGGATCAGAAGAGCTGCCCATGAAAATAAGTATAATGTCCATCTTTTCTTTTTTATCTAAATAAAAAAGTATATCATTTACCAGATGAAATGAGGTAAATCTTGCAATTCTAGGTGTCCAACCTAAAGACCAGTCACATGGATTCTATTTTAGAATTTTTCTTACAGAAGAATATCTTCCTCCTGAGCTGCTTTATGTTGACACAAACCAAAGCTATTCTCTGATTTGCCTTGGGTTTTGTTGTTCTTCTATGTTTTCTTTAATTTTTGCTAGTTATTAGCTCCATTAAATTAAATCAAGATGATATACATTGTATACAAAAGAAAGAGAGGAAGAAAGAATGAGTGAATGAAAGATCAAGGTTCAAAAATCTATTGCTTTAAACTAGAGATCCCAATTATTATTTTATTATTTCTGGGAGATAAGTCATCCTACATTCTATACTATAAGAGACTAACATCCTACTGAAAGGAGACTTTCTAAGAATTTTTGTATATACTTGTTTTAGAAAGAGAGATATAGATACCAACGAGGTGAAACAGTTTTATCAAAAGGTAAATATGCAAAAACATAAGCCATTGTGCCTTCCCTCAATCCTGTGCTGATTATCTTTGGTAAGGAATTATTACCATATTCCAGCCACTTGGTTAAGTTTCTGTGAATTATTTTATTAACTCTCACATGCGAACTATATGAGATGAACACAGATTGTTTTTTTTCTAAAATTAGCTCTGAATCCATGCCCTTTACTGCACTCACGCTTCGCATTGTGATTTATACTTGCTCAAAACAGAGTCTAGTTCTCTAACTTTTGACAAGTCCTATGACTTGACTTTAAAAAAAAAACATAATAAAAAAGAAGATCTCTTGAGAGAATTTTCATAGAGATTAGGTTCTAGTAGGGAACCAGTGGGGATGAGGGGATCTTCCAAGGAAGGACAAATAGTATATAAAGAGATAAAGGGAAAGTGGAATAAATGTGGGAGGGAGGTGAAAGGGTAGAGTAGATGAGGGAATATGGTGAGAGACAGCTAACATTAAAAGTCTTTTGAAAAATCATGTGGATAGCTATTACTGTAGAAGTTTCCTAGAACACATACATACATGCATACACACACACACACACACACACACACACACATGCAGAGAGAGAGGGGGAGAGAGAGAGAGAGAGAGAGAGAGAGAGAGAGAGAGAGAGAGAGAGAAAGGTCACATTGCTGAAGATATAACTTACTTATATCATTGACCATGGAGAAACAGAGATTCCAGATGTGAAGCATCACCCCCTATTGATTAGCATTCATGGTACTGGAAGGTACTTTGTACAGTATCAAAAAAGAAAATTAATCATCAACATGGCCCAGCTACAAAACCTGTGACCTACAACAGAGACTTGCATATAAGATATACATCTGTAATAGTGACACAAATGTTATGGTAGTAAACAACCATTTTTTAAAAAAATGAGATTTAAGGCCTACTTTATGAGATGGAACCCATACCTGGAACCTTTTAAACTCCCTGATAACCTGACACTAGATAAGTTATATGCCCTCAGTGAAAACATAATGCTGTATACTCATAGATCAGAACACTACTTAATCCTCAACAGAGAAGCTTCTTGAAGTAGATAGTAATTAACACAGAGACCCACAACTTCACAGTGTGCAGAGACTGAGAGCCTGTGTTGAATCTCTCCCTTTAAGACTCATGGATCTGTGCGAAAGAGGAGGTAGGAAGATTTTAGGAGACAAAGGTGGTGGATGACTCCAAGAAAGTGTGTGTGTGTGTGTGTGTGTGTGTGTGTGTGTGTGTGTGTGTAAGAAAGTTGGGTGGATAGGGAGGTGGGGAAAATTTGGAAGGAGTTAAGTGAGGGAAAAGAATATGATCAAAATATATTGCATAAAAATGTTTAAATAAAAAGATACTTTATTTAATTATATTTTATTTATAAATTTATAATACTTGCATTGATATTATTTATATATTATTTATGAATATATATTATTTATGAATATTTATGAATTTATTACTGAAATTATATATAATACAATGTATAGTTATATAAAAATTAATAAATGTAAATTCTAGTTTCTACATAGAAAAGGAGCTAATTTAATTAGAAGGTCAGGACCTGGCTAAGAAACCATCCCTAGGAAGGCAGGTTCACTCTAAGACAATATACTTTTCCTTCCCAAATTTCCTGCCTCCTTGCACAGTTCCTGGGCCTTTAGGAGGTCCAGCTGGGTCTGCATACATTTTCTGAGCCCCGGAACAGAAAGATTTGGGTGCTTGCAGAGCATAAGCTGGTTATTAAACTTTCTGGTACTTCCTGCTTTCTAACTCATGGGATTCCCTCCCTTATTGCCCTCAGCCCTCTACCATGTGGCTAACCTCCATGGCAGCTAATTTTAAATAACTCGGCTTTTTGTCTTTATACTTTCCATTTTCTTCCTTCATGTTGAGGAACTTAAAATTTTCTTGCCTGAAGTTTCTCTTTGGACATAGAGTAAATCATCTCTAAGTTTCCATTCACATCCATTCTTAAATTCCTTTATTACTGAGACTGGGAACCTCACTGGAGAACCCTAATTTCCCCATTGTCATATGGTGGGTCTACCAAGACTCCCCAAAGCATGTACATCTTGCCTTTTTGTTCTTTCATGGGCAGAGAAAAACACCCCATTCCTGTAGCTTTAGATGGTGTCAGTATGTACACACTCCACACTTGTACAGTTTCTTAAAATAATTAGGGAAAATCCAGTGTCAAATTGCACTCTCAAAAGCGAAGTAGGAATAGATAGAAACAGGCAATTTGTAGGAAAAAAATAATATGAATGGCCAATATCCATCCAGAAATATGCCCATCCATGCTCATAAGTAAAGTCACATATTCTGAAATAAACATTACTTCCCATCATTTGCACTGGCAAGGAAAAAAAAACCAAACCAAACAAAGATAAATTCTATAGTAGCAAAGGTATGGACATGAGACCATGCTGGTGATGGGGCATGTTGGTATAATCTTTCTAGACAGTGATTTGTTACCATATTTATCACAATGACCTTATGATGGTTTGCATATGCTTGGCCTAGGACATGTCACTATTAGGAGGTGTGTCCTTGTTGGAGTAGGTGTGTCACTGGGAGCTTGGGCCCTTGTCCTAGCTGCCTTGAAGCCAGTCTTCTCCTAACAGCCTTCAGATAAAGATGTAGAACTCTCAGCTCTGCCTGCACTATGCCTGCCTGGATGCTGCCATGCTCCCACCTTGATGATAATGGACTGAACCTCTGAACCTGTAAGCCAGCCCCAATTAATTGTTATCCTTATAAGAGTTGCCTTGGTCGTAGTGTCTGTTCACAGCAGTAAAACCCTAACTGAGACAGACCTCCACTGATTTAATGACATAAAGAAAAATTGAAGGAAAACAAAAGCAACTCAAAATATATTAATTATACTTTGAATATATTAACCTGTTATACTGTGAAATAATTGATAACCAATGAGCATTAAAAATATGGTATGAAATATCACTTATGGCAGACTGCTAAATAAAAGGAGCAAGTTGAAAAAAAGGAACAAATTGCAGTCTATGGATTTATATCTCGTGTGTGTGTGTGTGTGTGTATGTGTGCGATCAACTCCATTAGAAGATGATAGGAAAACTGACAAATAATGCATGTTGACAATTACTTCGTTTATTGTTCTGCTATTAAAAGCCTTTGCTTATTTGTCATTTCTTTTCTGGTAAAAAAAAATGTAGCATTTTAGAGCATGATAAATTATTTCGTTTTTGAGAATAAAAAATGATTCTATACGAAAGTCAGAACATAATAGAAAAACAGAATACAGGACCCCAGCAAACAATGGTGAACGCCCACCCTGTAATTACTTCTGGTGTGTGTATCTCAGGCAGGGCCACAGAGGGAGGAGATTCAAGAGCCTCACAGCAAGCTGGAGCACAGTGCCAGTACAAATCAGCAAAAGAAGACAGTGAGCTTTCTCCAGCTGCACCAGGAGGTCAATCATGACAACACATTTATGTTTGAAGTACAGACTACCTAGCCAATTCATATATCACACAAAATAAAGATGTTTACTTGAAAACAGTATACTATGCATGTCTTTTTTTACTCTTCCCTGCAGTCTAATGGGCCAATAATTACTCCTCTATTTAAGCAGATAAGAATTCTAAAATCAGTGGCCACGTAGCTAGCTACTCATTGGGCAGCAATGTCCTGTGAGGGGTATTTGATTCTAACCCTTGTATCATCATCATAGCCTATGAGCTGTTCCACACATAGCTGGTAACAATCACTCAGAGCTCTGGATTGAAAATGCATCTTTTGATCCTTTGGAATTGACAGGGTATTGGAGGCCTCAGAGCTGTGTGTGCTAATGTTGACTTGTCTTAGAATAGCTGCCGGTATGACAGACATGAGGATGTGTACAAAGTTAAGGTGAAATGAATTAAAATGGATGGGGAGAGCATATGTTGGACTGGGGTTATGGGTCAGTGCTTGCCTAGTGTTTGTGAGTTTCTGATTCAGTTCCCAGCACTGAAAGAAAGAGGAAGAAGAAAGAATGGAAAGTAGATAGCATTTCATGTTCAAAAATAAATAAATTATTTATATAAAAAAAAGAATGGAAAGTAGAGGCCTAGCATTCTGACTGAGAAACAAACCTATCAACACTATGACAAAACCATAACAATCCCTATCTGTCAACTTTGAATGTGATGCAGGACTAACTATTGACGGTCACTTGAGATCATAATGTGGAACTCTTATCAATTGTTAGCGTGCTTACTAGTGACTTTTAAAAGTAAAACCTCACCAGTGCTGTGGTGCACAACTTAAGCCTAGTACTCAGGAGGCAGAGGTAGGTGACTCTTTTTGATTTGGAATCCAGCCTAGTCTACATAGAAAGTTCTAGACCATGCGGGTCTACAGAGCCATAATTTAGTTCTCAGTTTGCAACAGGTGGCTCCCAACTGCCTGTAACTTCAGCTCCAAGAGATAAGATGCCCTCTTCGGGTCTCCATGGGCACCCAGGCACATGTGACGTACTGTCACAGAGACACACAAATACAATAAAAATACATTTTTTTAAGTTAAGATTTTATTCAAGTGGCATAAAGAAAACACAAGGTTTCCTCCATGACCTGACTGCACAAGACATTATCAGCTGGAGCTTCAGTTCCTTGCTAGGAGCCAGGGTCTTTTGGTAGCATAAACACTCAGGACATTCATGGAGAAGTGCCGGGGCTCTACTGTGAATACAGGCAGACAACCCCAGCTGGGATACACTCTGCTGTGACAGATAGACGTCATCCTGTCAGCTCACTGATCAAGTTGTGAAGGGCACAGTGTTTCCCATTTTAATTAAATTGAACTTTAAGCTGCTTCTAAATTGTACAGATTTTGAACACAGACAGGTGTTTATCATGCCTCTTTGTTTTGAGTGTATATAGGACCACCCAGGACTCAGCTGAAACACAAAACATGATATAGCAGAACTGGGATGGGACCTGCAATCTGCATGTTGAATGAACAGGTTCAACGCCTCTGAAGCTGTTGTCTATGTAAATTGTGTGTATTGCATATCTCCTTTGTTAATAAGAACAATGGCTTCAAAAGCATTTAACAGATTACAGATTTTGTACATTGCTGCCATATCTTTGCTTTTCTGTCAGCTTACTGATGTCTTCTTGACTGATTTCATATTAAAATTAATATGACTGTTAAAATTCTATGTCACATTCCTCAAGTACATTTTACTTATTTTTGTCTTTGGCATGTATCAGAATATGGGGCTGATGTTACTATTTTCAGTGGACATTTGGTTAGGAGTTTACTGACGTCATGGCTTCTTAGTCTCTGAGATGCAAAAACTGTAACCCATGCACTTCTCACCCTAAAGCCATTTTGTTTTAGGAAATGAAATAACTTCTCTTTAAATTGCCCATCACCCTTGTACCTGCTGCCTTTTAAGCTGAACTTTGCATTTGTCTAATTTAGCCTGGGTAGCATGCTCATCATCCAGACACACCAACAAAGATAAAACTGTCACTTTCACTCAAAAAAAATTCTCGGGCAAACCAATCTCCAGTTATTACATTTGGAATTGGAAAGTCTGGTATTCGTGCTGAAAGCAGAGTGATGGAGTGTGAACTGTAGAAGTCAGTGGCCTTGAAATAAGCTATGAGCTTCCAAATCTAAGGAGTCTGAGTCTTAACGTTCTTAACAAAAGCCATCATAAGTGGTTTATCTGAACTCCAAGTTCACAAACATTGGTGAGCCAGTGAGCATTTTGAGAGAGTTGGTTAACATTTGACCTGACCGGGGCATGTGGATCTGGATACATATTTATATTTTTTGAGAACTTAAGTCTACAGAGATTATATTTCCTTTCTTCAGCTGAAAGGAGTGGGCATATATTCTAGCATCCTACCCCTGCCAGGGCTTCAATACCTTCTACAACACAGTAAGTGGGACTCAGCTGCTTCCCACGTTCCTCAGTGTGGCTCTTCCCTGTGATGTTTCCTTCATCCCATTTGTAGCTGAAGTTCACCCCCATCCCCAGGACACATACACCCAAGGAGGCTTCCTTGGCTGCTAAGGCTTTCTTCCCAGGCACACTCTGATTTCTTTCTTTCCTTTCTCTCTCTCTCTCTCTCTCTCTCTCTCTCTCTCTCTCTCTCTCTC
>NW_021604587.1:12983199-13072123 GCF_004785775.1 Grammomys surdaster
TCTCTCTCTCTCTCTCTCTCTCTCTCTCTCTCTCTCTCTCTCTCTCATTCTGAATCAC
The DNA here is from genome assembly GCF_004785775.1 of Grammomys surdaster. Classification (NCBI taxonomy): domain Eukaryota; kingdom Metazoa; phylum Chordata; class Mammalia; order Rodentia; family Muridae; genus Grammomys; species Grammomys surdaster. The sequence goes on from NW_021604587.1 coordinate 12,983,258, forward strand.
TGCTGAATGCCAACTTCCCCTTTATTCGGCTATATCACTTCTGCATAACCATGACCCTGTTCTTGGTGAATGGAGTCTTGTCCAGGTAACTATGGATGGGTTGTCTGGACTTCTCAGTAGTATTCACAATGTTAGTCAAATTGAGTCTTCTGCTGATGAACCCAAGATTTCACAGTATCAGGGACCAGCCTTGGTCTCACCTGCGCCTGAGGCTGTCCTTTCCTGGAAAAGCAGTTATCACTATGGAGACAAGGGATTTTCAGAATGTTCTGTGTAGATGTTATTCCATGTCCGTCACCTGTTCAAAGATGGGCCTCCCTTCCCCCGACACCCTCATATGGTACCTACCTAGCTCTGAGGACAACATACACAAGACAGTTCCCCCAAATCCTAGATCTGTAACCTCTACATTAAATCCCATCTGCCTTACTCAATACTTTATAATGTCTCTTAGATGGAACCACTCTGCTAGTCTTCCAAGATCCATCCTAGACACTTTGCACATCACTTCTTCTGTCTAGAAACCTTCTTTCATGTGTGTGCCTGGACCAGGCCTTCAGCTCATGACTCAAATGTTGCCTTATCAACTTGTCTGTCAGTCCTTCCTGCCAAGTCTATTTAAAGTTTCCAGATAGAGTCTCAAACATCTATTTCCTAATATTAATATTATTTTTTCTCATAATCCTTCTCACTACTAAATATATTAAATTTTCTGCCAACTCATGCTGCTTATGGTCTGTGCCCCCTTGTAGAAGATTAGTTCCAAAGGGCAAGGATTGTTTCCATTTTTATCCAGCATTTGTTTGAAATGTTTACTGAGCAAATAGTAATACTAATTACTATTTACTGAATGAATACATGAATGGACAAAGTTGTTTTCTCCTTTTGGGATGATAAAAGTTACAGTGTCGATTATGGTGACGGTTGTTCTTAACTGTGAGCATGCTGACATTTCACATTTTATGTGATATGTGAGACAAAGTTCTTAAAGGAGAGAGAGAGGGAGAGCGAGGGAGGTAGAGAGAGAGAAAGGGAAAGAGAATACAAGTCATCAAAAAGAAATACATGGCTATGTATGTTTCACACGAGCAACAAACACAAAGCAAGCCTCTCATCACAACATTGGCCTGCGACATGAAGTAGAAGAGGAGTCTGTGTAGTGTTTAGGAAGCAGAGAATCTACAGTCAGATGGACAAAGTTCAAATCACAGATGTACCACTTTCTAGTCATAACACCTTGGAAAAGTCACCACATGGGAAGAATGCTGATAATCCTGAAAGGTAACTAGTGCTCTGAGGAGTAAACCCAATTTAATTCCTGTAACTGGCTTAGTTAATAGTATGTGAGCGAGCAGTGAGTGTTCAATGCATAGCTGTTGTCTTCATGGTTATAGTCCAGAGTTTCAGCCATAGCTTAGTGGAGAAATTCAGATAATATTGATTGGGTCTGGACAGTTGCCATCTATTATTAAAATTAACTTTGGCTCCTTTGTATCTGTCGAGGCAATTTCTCCCTGACCTCTACCTCAAACCTCTCCCAGGCATTCTTTTACTGTTTTGATCTTTAGAAAAAATTAATTAAATTTTTTCTGTGTGTGTGTCAGTGCCTGAGCATATGTGTGTACACCATGTACATGCAGTACCAGGAGAGTTCAGAAAAGGCATTGGCTTCCCCAGAACTCGAGTTACAAGCATCTGTAAGCTATGATGTGGGTGCTGGGAATGGAAGCCAGATCCTCTAGAAGACCATTCAGTGTTCTTAACTGTTAAAGCTACCTGCCTAGCCCATTATAGCCTCCAACATATTTCAGTAGTCTACCCACAAGGCAACTCACCTCAAGCTGTGGAGCTTGTTAAATACACCGCTTTAAACTTATTTAAGTTGTAGGATCTTGAACACATTTAAGTTCCAGGTTCTAAAAGAAGAATTATCATTAAGACCCCATTCTATGAAAGACTGCTGAATTAGGATATGACAAGGCCTCAATCTTGGTTTTAACTAGCCTTCCAGAGGATCTCGATGCATGCTTTAAGTTGGCAATAACAGGCCAAGTAGAATATGATTTTGGATAGGTAAGTCATGTGATTCTGACTTTTTAATTTGATATTGTCATAAAGGATCCAGGATGAAGACAAAAGAATCAAACTAAGTCACCTATCACATAGTCTGTTTTCTTTTACAGTTTAGGTTAGTGCGTAAAACAAGGGGTTTCACTGTTAAATTTTCAATCACATATCTCACGGTATCTTAATTATATTCATTCTTCCTCCCTTCCCCCATCTTTCTTCTCTACCACTAGCTGATCCTTTCCTTCCTCCCAAACAGTATCTTTCCTGATTTCTTGAATTGTATGTATGTATGTATGTATGTATGTATGTATGTGTTTGTGTGTGCATGTATACATACATATCTCTCCCTCTCTCTCTCTCTCTCTCTCTCTCTCTCTCTCATCTATCTATCTATCATCTATCTATCTATCTATCTATCTATCTATCTATCTATCTATCTATCTATCTATCATCTATCTATCATCCATCTATCTATCATCTATCTATCTATCATGTATCTATCTATCTATCTATCTTCTATCTATCTATCTATCTATCTATCTATCTATCTATCTATCTATAGTCATTTGTGGCTTATTCACAAATCTAGCTTCTATGAGAGAAATGAGCTGTTCTGTCTTTTTCTCCACTAACCTTTCTTGTTCTCCTTCTCCCCTCCTTTCCCATTCCTTCACCATTTAGAATCCCTGCTCTGTTTTCATGACAAATGTTTATACTTAAATCTGGATTCCACACACAAGAGAGAACGTGTTCTATGTCTTTTAGAATCTGGATTATCTAAACGAACCTGACAGTTACGTCCATTTCCCAGGGTGTGAAATAACTTAATTCTTCTCCATGGCCAAGTAACACTCTTGTGTTATTTACCACATTTTCTCTAGCCCCCTCTTCCTCCTCCTCCTCCTCCTCCTCCTCCTCCTCCTCCTCCTCCTCCTCCTCCTCCTCCTCCTTCTCCTCCTTCTTCTTCTGAATATCTTGGCTATTTCCTATCTACACACTGCCGTAAATGGAGCAAAGATAAAAATGGATGTGTAAGTGTCTCTGAGGTGTGTTGAGTTAGGATTCCTTTGGGCAGCTGAGTCATACAGGAATTCCAGTTTTGATTTTTTGAGAGCTTGTACAACTGATGTCCATAATGGCCATACTAGGGTACCATCCACCAGCAGCTTGTGACAGTTTGTCTTGTCCCCCAGCCTCACTAGCATTTGTTGTCAAAAATAATCTTAATTTGCATTTTCCTGACACTTAAAGATATTGAACATTTTTGTATATTTATTTATCATTTGCATTTCTCCTTTGGAGAACTGTCTATTCAATTTATTTGCACATTTATTGATTCGAAGGCTTGTTTTCATGGTGTTTAAATTATATGGTTCTTCATAGGTTTTAATAACTTGTTAGAGGTATAATTGGCAAAGATTTTCTTCCTACCAAGGAATGTACAGGGAGGGGTCCATGGCTCCAGTTACAGATGTAGCAGAGGATGGCCTTGTCTGACATCCAATGGGAGGGGAGGCCCTTGGTCCTGTGGAGGTTTGATGCCCCAGTAGGATGCTGGAACAGTGGGGTGGGAGAGGGTGGGTGGATGGAGGAGCACCCTCATAGAGGCAAAGGGGATGGGGGAGAGGATAGATGTGGGATGGGGCATTTATAGAGGGGTAACTGAGAAGTGGGATATCATTTGAGATGTAAACAAATGAAATGATTAATAAAAGAAAAGATTTTCTTCCTTCCATAGGTTGTCTCTTCATACACAGCAAATTTCTTACATGGATAGACTCATAGCAAAAGGACGGATAATTCTATGAACCATTTCCTCAATACACTGCCCATTTTGGTCAAGGCTACTTGTTCCAATACTTTTATTTGGGCATTAGCTTGTTTTCAGGGCTAGAACTTTATTCCTAAACTCACTTTTTGCCTTTCTGCATGTGATCAAGTGTTAAATATTCCTATTATTTATGATAGCACAAAAAAAACAGTATCAAGGACACTACGTGAGAGAAAATATTTTGGCAGGCAGACCTCATCACTAACAAAGAGGGTGTCCTTCATTTTCACAGGTAGCCTTGAGGCTCTGAAGGAAAAACAAGACAATGGGCAGCGGGCAGTTTTGTTATGCCTGTTCATGAGAATCTCAGTGATAAAGAAATAGAAGTGAAAATGTCCTTGCAGCACATGCTTTACTTTGAAAAGAATTTTTTACCCCCTTGTGCCATCTCAAGGATGCTCTGAAACTAATCGATGCTCAAAAATAATCCAGGAAGGTAAAAATGAAACATAGCTCTACAGAAGGATTAGAGGGATTTATCAAACGAGAGGAGTGTTAGTGTGCTGGACACTGAATAACTGCCTGTGCCCTCTCCACGCTGGTGCCATACGGTTCTTCAGTGTGCCCTGTGAGTCATCTGAGAGGAGCAAACATTTGCTCCTCTACAGAGACCTGCAGCTGCACAAACACAACCGTGCTGCTTTTTGGCTTACCAGTTTAATGTGTTCTCGCTTCTGGTACTTCTCACTGTAATACTGCTCTTGCCGAAGATTAAGCAGCTGCTGTTGTTGCTTGTCTTTCAGGTCTATCAACTTCTGAGTCATTTCTGCATCCAGGGCAGCGAGGTCTTGCTCAATGGCTGATGAGCCGTGGTCAGGGCTCCTGGGTTCAGATCTGAAAAGACACAGAGCTTGGCTCAGGAGCTGTGCAGGTGGTACCAGGTGCCTGTGAGGCTCCAGAATGCCTTCTCTCAAGACCACTGGGCTTGAGTGTAAAGACCAAGCCATTAGAAGAAGGTGAATCCCACATCCAGACTGAAACTATTTTTGTGTAAAGTGCTCTTCATATTGTGTGGAGTGCTCAGGGGAGATGAAGGACGAAGGGATGAATATACTGAACACACAGTATGATGATAACTCAGAGAAATCTGTAGGATTTACTTGTCGATTAAGGAAGATGGGAGACTGGAAGGCATAGCTAAGACTCCAGGGTCTCGGCTTCTCCTGATTCATCTTTAGATATGAAATATTTTGAGACTTTTTTGCTGTTTTGATGGACAATCTAAAAGGTGGTAATCCTTCTACACCTTCCATAAAAAAAAACAGGCTCTAAGCCACTCCAGAGCCTCTAGAAATAAACCCTTGGGAGAAATGATACTGAGAGAGCATTTTTCTCTCAGATAAAAACATGCAAGCTTCCTTTAATCAGAGAAGTAGAATTATCTGTCCTATATTTCCTTTCCTCAGAGGATAAGAGGTTAATTCGGTGTTCAAGGACAGAATCTGCATCAAGCGTTGGTGCTGGATCAAAGAAATACGATGTGTGCACGTGTGTGATATTTTAACATGTATGTCATTTAAAATTTGTACTAGCCATCTTTACATAAGAAATGAGTGATACTATTTTAATAAGATATGCTATAAGCTGGATGTACAATGAACATCTGTAATCCTAGCATTCAGGAGCTTAAAACAGATTGATTGCAAAGTGTCACCTCAGTCACAAGGCAATCTCTGGACTCAAAATAATAATTGTGTATGTATATATTAATTTAACCAGTTAAAAGATGTCAGATTTATTTTAGTTTTCTTTTTTATTGGAGTCAGAGAAATCTGGCATGCATTTTGTAGCTTTGGTACATCATAGTACTGATAAAATGCACCTTTTTCTTGCTCAGGCTAATTGTAAATGTTTCCACAGAGCCACACCTCTAGCTCAAATGAACCACATATAAAAGGCCTAATATCACATGTGGCTCAAGGCTCCTGTCTAAGGTGGATATTTGCGTGTGTCTTTTTCACCTTTCATTAAGTTTCCACATACTTATTGACAGCTTTGACTAGGTCCCTTCTGTCTCTCTCTTTCCCTCTGTCTCTCTGTCTCTGTTTCTCTCCCTACCCCTTCTCTCTCTCTCTCTCTCTCTCTCTCTCTCTCTCTCTCTCTCTCTCTGTAGGAGGCATGGAGGTCTCTGCTCACAAATGTTAAACACACAGAGTTATTCCTTCAAAGAAAGGGATGCATCATAGATGTGGTTAATAACCTGGTGAACTTTATGCTATCCGTGAGGCTGAAACAACATGAGATCCTCCCCCAGACACCATGAGCTTTAAAAACCCATCTTTGTGGAAGATACTGTGTGTACTTTACAAAGAATTTCAATGTAGCTATATCCAATCTCTATTTAGTTTACTTTGTCCTTTGTTGTGCACGAGACTGAGTTAATTATCAACAGAATGTTTTCATCAGATTGCGTTGTGCTTAAATATGCCTAAAATAAAGTACTTGCTGTCAGAGTCTTTAAGATTGAATGAACGCCCTACTTAGTCGTGTTGAACTAAACCACCTTCTTGCCTCCTGTGGATCATGATTCTGCTGGCCCTGGTGGTCACAGACACCCTGCTTATATGGGATTCAAGCAGAACAGAAGGTTTCAGAAGTACTGTCTGGCTTCCTCTACAAGCTGGCCTCTTTAGACAGTGTGGACTACAGAGGTGTCTACATATACATGTCTCCTGTGATGTTGTTTTGATGCTGTATTAGGAATTTTCAGAATATGATATAAAAGAAAATAAATGTATAAATGTATGTGTCAGTAATGTGGAGTTCTTAGGAGATATTTAGAACAAACTTTGCCTTCACTGGCTGTGCAGCAACAGGTGATGATGTAGCCTTTAGCTTCCACAGAAAGAGTGACACATCTCACCAGCTATCTTCTACGTCTGTTCAACCTCTAAGAAAAAATAATTTTTGCTACTTTTTAAAAATCAAGTATTGCATTTTGATTGTGTTTTCAAGGTGAGCACATGTTACATCATATGTCACAATATGGCTCTGAAGCTGCATCCTGCTTTTCTCTGCCTGGTGGGAAAGATGATGATTCCGAGCACAGTCAGAGGAGGATGTATCCCAGCCTACTGTGTTCTCAACTATGGACAGGTGGCTTACACACTCACAGTTTCAGGGTGATTTTTAGAACTTTCTGCTAAAGAAAAGGTCATATTTCTCAGTGGTGATCACTCCCTTTAGGTCAAGCTGTTGAAAGACTTTGAGAGCAAATGACCTGTTTCCAGAAAAGTTCTGACTGTGGGCTCTACATCTGTTTCCTGCATCTCTGATGATTGTAGATTACGCTGACCACACCTCCCCATTTATCGGCTAACAGGACAAATAAGGACATTTCATAAGAGTAATTTTTTAAACTTTTACCCTGTGACCCCAGCTCTGAAGAGGCTAAAGTAAAATATTACAAAGCTGAGGCTACACTCTGCTAGCTCAGGGCCAGCCTGAGCTATAGAGAGTCTATATATCTCAAAAACCTAACCAACTAACCAAATAAACAAAGGAATATTTTAAATCCAAGCTACAGAAAATCAAGTACATAAGGGAAACAATGACTCAAAATACTTTCCCACTACTGTGATATTTATTTAGAATATCTAATGCACATTGAAATAGAACTAAAGGATACTTTATAAAATTATAGATCTTCTAAACTATATATTTTAACACCATAAACAACATTTTACAGTTTAAATTGTGTGGACTAGTGTTCATGATGATTTTAAAACAATGTGTTACACAATACTATTAGCATTCATTAAAGAATTAAAGTTTAAGATATAAAACTACTTTGACATTTAGCTAAATAAAACCAAGGAAGATAAAAAATTGTTACCCAAAAAGACAATAGGAAAACTTGTTATGTTCGCTTTATTTCTAGTACCCTAATTATTAAGCATTGAAGAAAATACTTTCACAATAAAAAAGAAACATCATTTATTAGAAAGCAAAAGATTATTTATCATCAACAAGCTCTCAAAGGATGCTCCAAGAAAATACATGATAACAACATAGCAAAGTAGGCTCAAACAATTAGAAAAAAATGCTAAGTAATCTTATTTGACTGTTTCATAAATAAATTCATGGTATGGAAATATCTGCTGGTGTGGATATCAGTTTCTAAATGGTTTTGTGGGGCCATAGGTACCCCTTCTGGAAACAGTCACATGCCACCACAACTCTAGCATCACCTGCTCCAAGTATGACTGAAGCAGATGTGGCAGTAGCTTGTGTACATCTCAAAGGCCCAGCAAAGGGTCATCTTCCATACAGCAGCTAGGAATATTTTCTGAGGCTATTAATTAGACTACCGAAATTTCACTAAATTGTTTCCTTCAGTGGTTTCTTACTTAAGTATGTAAGTTCTGAAGTACTTGTCATTTGCTTCTGCTCTATAAGGCATTTGTTACACAGTGCCATCTCCTAGCTGCTAGACTTCATTTTGTGTCACACCACATGGGGCTTACTAGGTCTCATCCACTGTGTCAACTCTACTATTCTTGGAACAAGTCATTTTTTTTTCCCTGTTTCCAATCTTTCCTTTGGCCCGGAACCACCTCTTATCACTCTAAGGTTGTCCATGATTGATTTCTTAGGAGTCACCTCACTCTATACTCACATGTCAGAATGGCTCTCCTAGCTGGGTGTGGTGACATGTGCATATAATCTCAGCATTTGGACACCATGTCAGGGAGATTATGAGTTCAAATCCATCCCAAGTATCTTAGTTAGGATTTCTAGTGTGTGATAAAAACTTCATGGCCAAAAACAGCTTGGGAAGGAAATTTTTATTTGGCTTACATTTCCTGGGTCAGAGTCCATGTAGGGAATCCAAGGCAGGAACTCAAACAAGGTGGGAACCTGGAGGCAGAAGCTGATGCAAAGGCCCTAGTTGAGGAGGTGTGTGTGCTACATACTGGCTTACTTCTTATGTTCTGCTGAGCAGCCTGTTTTCTTATAGAACCCAGAACTACCAGCCAAGGGGTGGCCCACTCACAATGGGCTAAGTCCTCTCAAATCAATCATTAAGAAAATGCTCTTCAGGCTTACCCACAGCCAATCTTATGGAGGCATTTTCTCAACTGATATTCCCTCCTCTCAGATAACTCTAGCTTGTGTCAGTCAAGTCATCATAAAAACTAACTGGCAACCTTTTGGCTGGGGCAGACACAGAGTAGGTCTGCTCCTGTGGAGATACTGAATCCTGAACCATCCTAGAGGAGCCACTGCACTCAGAGGAGCTGGTAAGAACTCCATCTCACTCCCTAAGCCCCAGAGTTACATCTGGGAGCCAGGGACACTCAGGACCCACCAGCTACCCAAACCCCACCCCTCCGGAATTCCACTTCCCTTCCACCCCTGCCTGGTCCCTTTGGCTGAGTTGGTCTGCTCCTGTGGAGATACTGAATCCTGAGCTATTCTAGAGGAGCTACTGCACTCAGAGCAGCCGAGGAGCCACTACACTCAGAACAGCAGACACCGAGCTTGTTTGCACTTGGGAAACATCTTATCCTGAGCCATCCTAGAGGAACCACTGCACCCAGAGCAGAAGGATTTCCAGATCCAAGAGGTGGCCTGAGTCCCAGGAGTTCTTCCACACAGGAGATTAGGATCATAAGACCACAGAGACATCTGGACTCTGAGGAGCTCTGCCATAAGCAAGATAATTGGAAATACAGACTCCAGTCTTACACAGTGAGGGTAGGTAACACTAAAGTTAACCAGATGGCGAAAGGCAAGTGCAAGAACATAAGCACCAGAAACCAAAGTTACGTGGCATCATCAGTACCCAGTTCTCCCAATATAGCAAGCCCTGGACACCCTATCACACCGGAAAAACAGGATTCAGAATTAAAATCACTTCTCATGATGATGATAGAGGATTTTAAGAAGGACATAAGTAACTCCCTTAAAGAAATACAGGAGAGTACAAGTAAACAGGTAGAAGCCCTTAAAGAGGAATCACAGAAATCCCTTAAAGAACTACAAGAAAACACAAAAAAGGAATTAAACAAAAACATTCAGGATCTGAAAATGGAAATAGAAACAATAAAGAAATCTCAAAGAGAGACAACCTTGGAGATAGAAAACCTAAGAAAGAGATCAGGAGTCATAGATGCAAGCATCACCAACCAAATACAGGAGATAGAAGAGAGAATCTCAAGTGCAGAAGATACCATGGAAAATATTGACACTGTTGTCAAAGAAAATGCAAAATGCAAAAAACTCTTAACCCAAAACATCCAGAAAATTCAGGACACAATGAGAAGACCAAACCTAAGGATAATAGGTATAGATGAGAATGAAGATTCCCAACTTAAAGGGCCAGTAAATATCTTCAACAAAATTATTGAGGAAAACTTCCCTAACATAAAGAACAGGATGCTCATAAACATACAAGAAGCCGACAAAACACCAAATAGACTAGACCAGAAAAGAAATATCTCCCATCACATAATAATCAAAACATCAAATGCACAAAACAAAGAAAAAATACTAAAAGCAGTAAGGGAAAAAGGTCAAGTAACATATAAAGGCAGACCTATAAGAATTACACCAGACTTCTCACCAGAGACTATAACAGCCAGAAGAGCCTGGACTGACATCATACAGACCCTAAAAGAACACAAATGCCAGCCCAGACTACTATACCCAGCAAAACTCTCAATCACTATAGATGGTGAAACCAAGATATTCCATGACAAAACCAAATTTGCACAATATCTTCCCACAAACCCAGCACTTCAAAGGATAATTGATGGAAACCGCCAACACAAGGAGGGAAACTACAACCTAGAAAAAGCAAGGAAGTAATCTTCCAACAACCCCAAAAGAAGATAGCTATACAAACATAATTCTTCCTCTAATAACAAAAATAGCAGGAAGCCAACAATCATTTTTCCTTAATATCTCTTAGCATCAATGGAATCAATTCCCCAATAAAAAGATTCAGACTATCAGACTGGATACACAAACAGGACCCAGAATTTTGCTGCATACAGGAAACGCACCTCAGTGACAAAGACAGACATTACCTCAGAATAAAAGGATGGAAAACAATTTTCCAAGCCAATGGTCCCAAGAAACAAGCTGGAGTAGCCATTCTAATATCAAATAAAATCGACTTTCACCCAAAATTAATCAAAAAAGATAAGGAAGGTCACTTCATACACATCAAAGGAAAAATCTACCAAGGTGAACTCTCGATTCTGAATATCTATGCTCCAAATGCAAGGGCACCTACATACATAAAAGAAACTTTACTAAAGCTCAAAACACACATTACACCTCACACAATTATAGTGGGGGACTTCAACACCCCACTCTCAGCAATGGACAGATCATGGAAACAGAAACTAAACTGAGACACTTTGAAATTAACAGAAGTTATGAACCAAATGGACTTAACAGACATCTATAGAACATTTCATCCTAAAACAAAAGAATATACCTTTTTCTCAGCACCTCATGGTACCTTCTCAAAAATAGACCATATAATTGGTCACAAAACAGGCCTCTACAGATACAAAAAGATTGAAATAATCCCTTGCATCTTATCAGATCACCACGGACTAAGACTGGTCTTTAATAATGACAAAACCAATGGAAAACCTACATGCACAAGGAAACTGAACAACTCTCTATTCAGTGATGACTTGATGAAGGAAGAAATAAAGAAAGAAATTAAAGACTTTTTAGAATTCAATGAAAATGAGGACACATCATACCAAAATTTGTGGGACTCCATGAAGGCAGTGCTAAGAGGAAAACTCATAGCTCTAAGTGCCTACAAAAAGAAACTGGAGAGAGCACACACTAACAACTTGACTGCACAACTAAAAGCTCTAGAACAAAAAGAAGCAAATACACCCAAGAGGTGTAGAAGGTAGGAAATAATCAAACTCAGGGCTGAAATCAACCAAATAGAAACAGAAAGAACAATACAAAATATCAACAAAACCAGGAGCTGGTTCTTTGAGAAAATCAACAAGATAGATAAACCGTTAGCCAGATTAATCAGAGGGCACAGAGATAGTATCCAAATTAATAAAATCAGAACTGAATAGGGAGACATAAGAACAGAAACTGAAGAAATTCAAAAAATCATCAGATCCTACTACAAAGGCCTATACTCAACAAAACTGGAAAACCTGGATGAAATGGACAACTTCCTAGACAGATACCAGGTACCAAAGTTAAATCAGGAGCAGATAAACCATCTAAACAGTCCCATAACCCCTAAGGAAATAGCAGCAGTCATTAAAAGTCTCCCCACCAAAAAAAGCCCAGGACCAGATGGTTTTAGTGCTAAATTCTATCAGACCTTCAAGGAAGACCTAATACCAATTCTCTTCAAACTATTCCACAAAATAGAAACAGAAGGAACACTACCCAGTTCATTCTATGAAGCTACAATTACACTCATACCCAAACCCCACAAAGACACGACAAAGAAAGAGAACTTCAGACCAATCTCCCTTATGAACATCGATGCAAAAATACTCAATAAAATTCTAGCAAACCGAATCCAAGAACACATCAAAACAATCATCCATCATGATCAAGTAGGTTTTATCTCAGGAATGCAGGAATGGTTCAATATTCTGAAATCCATCAATGTAATCCACTATATAAACAAACTCAAAGAAAAGAACCACATGATCATCTCACTAGATGCTGAGAAAGCATTTGACAAAATTCAACATCCCTTCATGATAAAAGTCTTGGAAAAATCAGGAATTCAATGCCCCTACCTATACATAGTAAAAGCAATTTACAGCAAACAAGTAGCCAACATCAAACTAAATGGAGAGAAACCTGAAGCAATCCCACTAAGATCAGGGACTAGACAAGGCTGCCCACTCTCCCCCACCAATTCAATATAGTACTAGAAGTCCTAGCCAGAGCAATTAGACAACGAAAAGAAGTCAAAGGGATACAAATAGGAAAGGAAGAAGTCAAAATATCACTATTTGCAGGTGATATAATAGTATACTTAAGTGACCCCCAAAACTTCCACCAGAAAACTCCTAAACCTGATAAACAACTTCAGCAAAGTGGCTGGTTATAAAATCAACTCAAACAAATCAGTAGCCTACCTCTACATGAAAGATAAACAGACTGAAAAAGAAATTAGGGAAATGACACCCTTCACAATAGTCACAAATAATATAAAATACCTTGGTGTGAATCTAACCAAGCAAGTGAAAGACCTGTATGACAAGAAATTCAAATCCCTGAAGAAAGAAATCGAAGAAGATCTCAGAAGATAGAAAGATCTCCCATGCTCATGGATTGGCAGGATTAATACAATAAAAATGGCCATCTTGCCAAAAGCAGTCTACAGATTCAATGCAATTCTCATTAAAATCCCAACTCAATTCTTCACAGAGTTAGAAAAGGAAATTCTCAAATTCATTTGGAATAACAAAAAAAAACAGGATACCGAAAACTATTCTCAGCAATAAAAGAACTTCTGGAGGAATCACCATTCCTGACCTCAAGCTGTACTACAGAGCAATAGTGATAAAAACTACCTGGTATTGGTACAGAGACAGGCAGGAAGATCAATGGAATAGAATTGAAGACCCAGAAATGAACCCACACACCTATGGTCACTTGATCTTTGACAAAGGAGCTATAACTGTCCAGTGGGAAAAGGACAGCACTTTCAACAAATGGTGCTGGTTCAACTGGAGGACAACATGTAGAAGAATGAAAATTGATCCATTCTTATCTCCTTGTACAAAGCTCAAGTCTAAGTGGATAAAGGACCTCCACATAAAACCAGATACACTGAAACTAATAGAAGAGAAGGTGGGGAAGAGCCTCAGATACTTGGGCACAGGGGAAAAGTTCCTGAACAGAACACCAATGACATATGCTCTAAGATCGAGAATTGACAAATGGGACTTCATAAAATTGCAAAGTTTTTGTAAGGCAAAGGACACTGCCAATAGGACAAAACGACAACCAACAAATTGGGAAAAGATCTTTACCAATCCTACATCTGATAGAGGGCTAATATCCAATATATACAAAGAACTCAAGAGATTAGACTCCAGACAACCAAATGACCCTATTAAAAAATGGGGTATAGAGCTTAACAAAGAATTTTCAACTGAGGAAACTCGAATGGCGGAGAAGCACCTAAAGAAATGTTCAGTATCCTTAGTTGTCAGGGAAATGCAAATCAAAACAACCCTGAGATTCCATCTCACACCAGTCAGAATGGCTAAGATTAAAAATTCAAGTGATAGTAGATGCTGGCGAGGGTATGGAGAAAGAGGAACACTCCTCCATTGTTGGTGGGACTGCAAGATGGTGCAACCACTTTGGAAATCAGTCTGGCGGTTCCTCAGAAAATTGGACATAGCATTACCTGAGGATCCAGCTATACCACTCCTAGGCATATACCCAGAAGATGCTCGAACATATAACAAGGACATATGTTCAACTATGTTCATAGCAGCCTTATTTATAATAGCTAGGAGCTGGAAAGAACCCAGATGTCCTTCAACTGAGGAATGGATTACAAAAATGTGGTACATTTACACAATGGAGTATTACTCAGCTATTAAAAACAATGAATTCGAGAATTTCCTAGGTAAATGGATGGAATTAGAAATTATCATCCTGAGTGAGGTAAGCCAATCACAAAAGAACACACATGGTATTCACTCACTGATTGTTGGATATTAGCCCAGAACCTTGAAATGCCCAAGATTCAACTCACAGGCCACATGAAGCTCATGAAGAAGGAAGACCAAGTGGGGGTGATTCGGTCCTTATTTGAAGGAGCAACAAAATACTCAAGGGAGCAAATATGGAGACAAAGTGAGGGACAGAAACTGAAGGAGGGGCTGTCTGAAGGCCATTCCACCTGAGTATCCATCCCATGTGCAGTCACCAAAGGTAGATGCTGATGTGGAAGTCAGGAAGTGCATGCTGATAAGAGCCTGATATAGATGTCTCCTCAGAGGTCTGCAAGAGTCTGACATATTCAGAGGTAGATGCTCACAACTAGCCATTGAACTGATGGGGTTCTCAATGGAGGAGTTAGAGTGAAGACCATTGGAGCTGAAAGGGTTTGTGGCCCCATGAGGAGAGCAACAATACCAACCAACCACAGCTCCCAGGGTCTAAACCACCAGCCTGGGAGCACTTAGGGAGGGATCCATGGCTTCAGCTGTATACGTAAGTGCAGAGGGCCCTGCTGGGCATAGGTGGGAGAAGAGATCCTTGGCCTCATGAAGGCTGAACACCCCAGTGGGTGGGAATTGGAGGATGGGGAGGTGGGATTGGGGGTTAGGTAGGGGTACATCCACAGAGAAGCAGGAGGAGGGATGAGGGAATAGGGGGTTCCTGGGTGGGTGAGGGATGGGGTAAGGAGACAACATATGAAATGTAAATAAAACATCCAATAAAAAAAAACTAGCTGGCAAATCGAACTACATGGTGACACTGTATTTCAAAACTCTAGAGCCTGGGTATCAGCTAAGTAATAAAGGACTTGTCCAGCATGCACAACTCCATAGGATCCATCCTTAGCACTGCAATAAAGCACAGGGGGTGTTCTTTTCTCTGACATCATTCTACATCAAAATATTGTTCCTCTTTTTGATAGTCTTCACAGTTATGCCATACACTTATATTTGTTGTCCATTTTCCTCTAGTTATTGTGACGTCTTAGGTTTCTTTTGCTGTGATAAAACACCATGACCAAAACTACTTAGGAGGAAAGGGATTATATCATCTCACACTTCCAGGTAACAATTCATCGTTGAAGGAAGTCAGGGCAGGAACCTGAAGGAAGAAACCAATGCAGAGGCCATGGAGAAATGTTTCTTACTGGACTGTTCCTCATGGCTTCCTCAGCCTGCTACCTTGTAGACCCTAGGACCATTAACTCAGTACAACTCACAGTAAAATAGCTCTCCCACATCAAACCTTAATCATTAAAATGTACCAAACACTGCCCTGCGGCAGTTTGATGGGCACATTGGGATTTTTCCTATTCCAAAGTAACTCTAGCTTGTGTAAGCTGAGATAAAACTAAACAGCAAACATGACTGCATATTTACTATTTTAGGGTAAAATTGTATATAGCCATTGAATTATCCACAGGGCACAAGAAACACCATAATAATATTACTTAACAGCTATGCTAGGCTTGCTTCTCTCTGCCACATTCTGAGTGTTTTGAGATAAGAGAGATATACTGTGAGAGCCCCAGCATATATATTAGGCTGTTATGGGTTTCAGGCATCAAAAGAAAGTTGAAACTTCTCCTTCCTCATGGCAAGCCGTCTGTTCAGCTAGATTCTAGGTACATAAGAAGTCCATATGCACACTTTGGCAGCTACTATGGCATTGGGGGGGCATTAGCTACCCAATATTTGAGTCAAGGGATAGAGCTCTGGAAGTATAATTGTATATCTTCCCCAAAATTTATTCAAGGGAAGAAATCCATACCCAAAGTCCCAGCTATACCAAAACCAGAGAAAGAAGGGTCACAGGAGTTCAACCAGCCAAGATTAGCCTGGAAAAGGGGGAGGAAAAGAGAGAGAGGGAAGGTAGTAGGGAGGAAGGGAACTAAATTTAGCTTATAAACAATAGTGAACTGAAGAGACTCAAGAAGGGCAGGGTGGAGCAGGTGTCGTGACTGTGCTCCCGGTGGCGGCACCACACATGAAACATCACTCCTCTGCCACGGCAGCATCTCTTCTCTATACAACTAACAAGTGCCTATTGACTCACTTCTTCTTGCTGTCCTTTTTGGCAGACTTTTCCAAGGCTGCCCTCCTTCTCAAGTAGTCATTCTGAATCTCATTGTACTTGGTCGTGTGCTCCTTGATGAGCTCCGTGGTTTTCTTGTGGTGTCTCTTGACCAGGTCTTTCATTTCTTTGTAGTGCTTCTTTTGAAGTTTCACGAACGATTTCTGTTGCTTGAGCTCGTCGATGGTTTGTGCCTCTACATCTGCAACAGAGAAGCCTAAGAGCTGAGTGACAGAATGGACTGAGAATCCAGGGGTAGGGACAGTGGTATCCTGTCCAGAGAGGAATAGCTCATCCCTGCCAAGAGTGGCTGAAGAACATGGCTTGGATGTCAGAACTGTCAATCAACTGCTCTGGCTCACTAGCTAACCACTGTGCTAACTAAACTTTGCAGAGAGCCAGTTTCTTCCTCTGGAGCTTTAAGTTTGGATTTCTTAGCACTGTCTAGAATGGGGATTTGGGTTCTTGTGACTCACTGTGGGCTGAGGGGAGGGGAAGGAGAGAAGTAGACCAGCAGTGGAAACAACCAAGCGAAAGTAAGCACATCAATTTCAGTCTGACTTCTGAATGATCCCAGAGCAACCCCAAGTGTGTATGGCACACTGGGTCTGGTCTCCCCATGAATAAAGAAGGTCAGCTTCTTGAGAATTCGGGATGGTCAAAAGGGGATTTCCCTTTACACAGAGGGAAATTCTGCAGAGAAGCAGAAACTCTGGACTTTAATAACCTAGCCTCTCTAAGCTAGGGAATAGGACATATCATATCAGAGGAAAATGGAGCTGGTCATCAACTTCATACTTTTAGGGATGATGACATTTCTTTTTTTTTCTTTTTTCTTTTTTTGGTTTTTTTCAAGACAGGGTTTCTCTGTGCAGCGCTGGCTATCCTGGAACTCACTCTGTAGACCAGGCTGGCCTCGAACTCAGAAATCCGCCTGCCTCTGCCTCTCAAGCGCTGGGATTAAAGGCGTGAGCCACCACCGCCCGTCGATGATGGCATTTCTACTAAAGGCTGGTCTGATGGTTAAATCAGGGAAAGTGTTTTTGGCACCATTTCTTAGATCAGTGGTTCTCAACTTTCCTAATGATGCTGTCCTTTAATTTTTCATGTTGTAGTGATCCCCAGCCATAAAATCTTTGCTGCTACTTCATAACTATAATTCTGCAACTGTTACGAATCATAACATAAATATTTCTAGAAATGGAGGTTTGCTGAAGGAGTTGCGACCCACAGGTTGAAAAGCATTGCTGAAGCAACTTAGCAAGTAATCACACAGGCTTAGCATCATTCAGGGATGCACTGACAAGGGACACACCATAGACATCCCCCTACATATCAAGGGATATATGGCAGTCAAGTGTGCCAAGAAAGTGTCCTTTAATCTAATTTTCACAAAGGCTCCAGCAGGGCTAGTAGCCATCTGTATGACTTCAGTATTTTATCCAATGTGGATAAAAAATGGTCAGTGTGACAAAAGTCTGACCTTAAATCACTACATAGGCACACATCATCACTTCTATAATAAGCATTTGTAAACTGCATTCTCACTTCTGAAGTCAAGATCCCACGCTAGCTTCTCTATTGCTTTTCCTGGAATTACAAGAATAGGGTTCGGGGGAACCTTTCAATGTATGGTGTCTTAACTTCAATGAATTATCACTTATTTGGATCTGGCTAGATCAGAGTTCACATGTTTCCATTCTTGATTTGAACTTTCTGCTTTTGGAACAACAACAAAAACAACACAAAAGATACCATAAATATTTGGAACTGTCAAGAGATTCAGAAATAATGTAAGTCATGAACCACAACAAACCTGGATAGAATTGGGTTATGCATAAACGGGAAAAAATGGTAATTTCTGTTGTTAATCACCAAGGCCTTTAAACAGCACTTCCTTCTCTTACCATCTGTCCTGACAACTACATTTTCTTCTTTTTGAAGAAAGAAGTTTCAGAAACAACTGGATAGACATATTGACCAATTTCCCTCAAGCTCAAACTGACTCCTGATAGTTACATAGTAATGGTTGCCTTATGAATTTAGAAACCTGAGAAACGCCTGCATATTTGGTAACCAATTCTGCCTTATAAGAAACAGCTTCTAGAACATGATCCATGGCAGTTTAGAAATGGGACTCCTCATGCTCCAACATATAAGAAAAAGACACTCTAAACTGTCTTTGGAAATGCCTCCAGGTAAAAAGCTATCCCTTTGAATATCTCAATACCTTCTGGAGCCTGTCCCTGACCAGATATAATCTAAGCCTCAGTTTCTTTTCCCCTCTAAACACTTACTTTGCAATGTTAAGTTTCCAAATTCCATGAGGAGAAAAGTTTTGTGCTCACCTGTTAACACGCTCTGGATCAGATCTTCTGTTTTAGCAGGTGCCTTCACAGACCCTGCAACCAAAAAAATCAAAGAAGTGGCCTTTTCTGTCTTTCAAATTTTTATCAGATTTTTATAAGCATGTTAGTGGATGGAGGTGTAGCTCAGTGATAGAAGAACCCTTGACCATCTGGGTTTCATCTCTAGCATGAGGGGAGTCGTGCCCCATTCTAAGTGTCTTTAGAGACAATGGCTAATTGTGGTAGAAAGTTGTTTACAACACAATTACTGTAACACTTCTTTAGACTGAAACTTGGAGTCAATCCTATGCTGACGAGTAACTACATGTATTCTCCATATATAGGGAGACATCCCTCCACTTGGACCAAAACAAGAAATTCAAGCTCAGCGATACTACTGCCACCTTCTGGCAAAATCAGGAATGACATGATTAAAAAACGAATGCTGATCACAGAACTTCAAGATCACTGTGCAATGTGTGAGATGTAATAGGGTATTTACACATCCTCAAAATGCCTCTGCTTGGATACAGAGGAGTGGGAAGCAAAACTTTAGGAGGGAAGCCATTTTGAGCTAGGGGTGGCACATGTCAACATTTCCTGTCCCCACCAAGATGCATTAGGAAGGGCACAGCATCAAAACAGAACCCCAAACATTGAGGCAGCTCAAAGTATGCAAGAGACATTTTGAAAAAAAAACAACAAAATACCAGGGGTATGAGAAACAAGAAAGAGTTGGAGGCTTTTACAGAGGGAAGGTGATCATGGAGACATGATCAGCAAGTGCACTGTGGGACTCCGAGTGCAAAGCTAGGACAATAAATGGACCCTGGTACAAGGCAGGCTGAGTTTACAGAAGGCTAGCTTGTATTGAAAGTTTACTGTGTTCTTGATGACTTTAGGGGAAGAGGAGAGTTTGCGCCATAGATTCTGTAATATTTCTTAACTGTTTCCTTTAAGCCAAACTATTTTTAATTATCAATTAGAAATCAAATTGCTAAAATGGCAAATTCTCTTACTCCCAGAAGAAATAAAGTCCAGTTCAGAAGCACTGTAGATGTGTGTACGTGGTGGATAATGATCATTTGGAAATGCTGTTTCTTGTCTATGGTTAACTGTCTCCTAGTATTGATGTCATTGGCTCTCTTAGCAGAGGAGTATCAGTTCGTGCATGGTTGGCAAAAATGAAGTAGGATTTGTATTTATAAAACACATCCTCAGGAAAAACATCCTTGCACATCAGTGAGAAGACATGAACTTCACCAATGCCATGTTTCACTATGACAGCGAAGAAAAAGGGCACAGTCACATTCTCATATTTGATTTTATTCCTCTCCTGTTTTTTTTAACTGACTCAACTGATAGATCAAATGCATGCTACTTCTTGACACTGAAGCTCAACCTGCTGTGAGATGGCTTCTATCTGTTAGGAGACACACACATACACAAACATGAACACACACCACCACCACCACCACCATCACCACCGTCACCACCATCACCACCATCACCACCATCACCACCGTCACCACCGTCACCACCATCACCACCATCACCACCGTCACCACACAACTCACACATACACACACACCACATGTCACACACACGCACCCACACACATATGCACATATATACAAACACACACAAACATATCACACACACACCACCACCATCACACCACTCACACACACATATACATAACATATACATATATACACATACAAACACACAGACACATACATATCACACACACATCCACACACACACACACACCATCACCACTACCACCATGACACCACTCACACACATACATATACACATACATACACATATGCATATACACATATACACACACACACACACACACACACATATATATATATATACACAAACACATATCATATACACACCCAACTCATATACACATACATACACACACATATATATCTGTATATATGTATACATATATATACAAACACATACATACATATCATATACACCATCACCACCACATCACTCGCACACACACACACATATACATACATACATACATACATACATACACATATTAACACAGAGACACATACATATCAACACAGAGAGACAAGCACCACACCACACACACCACATACACCATAACACACACACATACACACACACACACTGAATTAACCAGAGTGAGCTGAAAAGCTAACATGAGATGCATTGAAACAATAAAATTTCTCTGAGAAACAAGAGAAATGAATGTAGCTTTGGTTGAAGAATAGAAGCTGAAAGCAAGTGCTTTAGTATACCATGTGCCCCCTGACCTGGCTTTCTTTCTCTGGCATTGTGCCCTTCAGGAAGTTCTTCATCATCTCCCAAGTGAAACAACAATAGAACATACCCTGATGAGGACTGGAATGAGAAGGAGATGAGCGAACCCATATTCACAGCCTAGCAGACAGCTTAGCATAGGAAGACATTTAACATTTCTGGAAAATCAGATGTTGGCAGAGACTTGAAGTAGAAACAAGAATGTGCTTTTAAGGCATAGTTGTAAGTTGCCTGAAGAACTCTTTACAAACTCAAACTCTATCAGTGGATGGATCGTAATTCACCCCAAATAACAACCAATGGCACAGGTGGGTTTTAGGTTGTCAGCAGAGCCAGGTGAATACCTGTGAGGCTTGATAACATTCAACCATGTGTCCATCCTGTCGCCAACCCACCCATATCACACAAAGGTAAGCTTATATATCCCTCAAAGCCATAGTTTCTTGGCCCTCAGAGATGTCCAGAAGCTGAAGGTTAAAGAGCTAGCAGATAGCACTGTCCCACTGTTTACCTGGAGCGGGCTGGCTGTGTGGAGCCTGAGAAGGTGGCTTGGGTGCCAGGGATGCAGTGTGGTTCACCCCATTCTCTGCTGGAGTTGTCCTGGTTTCACTTGGAGCCTCGGATGATGTTTCCCCAGGGTCAGCCTAAGATCAATAACACCCTTTTTAACTTTCTGCTTCATACTGTTTTTATTTTTTTCCTGTACCAATAAGGCTACGAATGATGGCATTTTTTACCATTCCTTTGGAGTCTGAAATACCAAATTAGAAACTGTCAAGAAAGCAAGATTAATTCAGCATAGTGTGAAATCAAGAAGTGACAGGTTAATTGCACCAAGGGCTCAGGTTTCTACTCCAACTTGTCCACACTCTTGGATAGAGCCTTCCCACACTGCCTCTGGAGCTCACCAGATGCTATGCTTCCATCATATGAGAGAGTAGCAAAATCTAATGCAAACAAAGGACCATAAAGACACAAGTATGTCCAGCCTTTAGCAGACTCCTGCTATAGCAATAAACATGAGAGGCTCTGTGGAAGGATGACTAAGCCCGATGTCCTGGGATAGACAGCCCTAGCTGAGAGAAACAGCTAAACTGATCTCAGCTGGGTCCAGAGTAGCAGAGATGGGCTACTGAATAAATAACACAGAAGGAAATGTTATTTTGATTCATGCCACCAGCTTCCATATCACAGCAAGAACCGATGTAGTGGGCAAGAGTGCACACTTTGGAGCCAAATATCCTTGGAATCAAATTCAGTCCATTAACAGCTTACTTACTTCTCTGTGCTGTGTCTCCGTCTTTATCCATGAGGGTATACATGAGTTAGGGGCTATAATATTGCCTATCTTATAAGGCGTCTTCCAGGATCATGTTACTAAACAGGTAATGTTTAGTAAGTATCTAGAACGCTTTCTGGTTCAAGCTAAATAAGTAAATGTATGAAACAGTTAAGATGGTATGACATTACCAACGGACAAAATTAAATGTATCATTCCATCCACTCCAGCAGCTATGCCTATTCAAAATAAACATTCAATAGATGTCTGTTGGATCGATGCTGATCCTTATAAAATAATTCCCTCTATAACAGCATAGTACTCCAACAGTGCTTTCCCACACTCCAAGTGCCCGACAGCTGGTTTAGACTTGCTTTCTATGTCCACGGCAAGTTTTGATGGTGACGACTTTATCCCAGCATGTTTCTGGGCAATGCATTTATAAGGTATATCAGGATTATTTTCTTCCATGGGTCACCTGGACGCCAACACTGTGACATTTTGGCTTGTAATTACAAACAGCAGACTGGAAGTTTTACCAGTGAAAGGCAGAAGTATAAACAGCATCACTGATTCACGTTCCCATTCTTCCCCCAACTCACTGCTTTTCACTTTTGAAACAAAGCCTTACTCTACAGCCGTGGATGACCTTGAACTCATGATCCTCCTTCAGCCTTAGAGCTGGCATTGGATCAGTCCCTAAAGCATTGTTGACTTAAGTCAACAAATAGCACTGTTTATTGGCCAGGTCTCTTCAGTGTACCTGATCTCGCTGGGATGGGGCAGGAGAAAATAAGTGTTGTTACTAGGCCAGACATCAAGACAAGAGCCTAGCCATAGAACCTAGAAGCGTTAGATTTCACTATTGGGAAATTACATCTTTTGACAAGTGGTTAATGCTGATTGGTTAAGCTCTGTTACAGTCACATTAAGTTAGCATCTGTTAGGAAAATTCTCCCTAGAGTCATATACCAAGAGGAATCATGATATATTCTCTGTTCAATCAAACATTGCAAATGAGAGTCCCCTGCTTCAAATACTGTGTATGGGTGTGGGTTTTTGTTTGTTTGTTTTCTGTGTTGGTTTCCTATGTTGCTAGATTTTTTCATGTAGGAAAATGTCATATTTAGAGAATGCTTCTCTTAAAAAACAAAAAATCAGAGTTAATGAACTGGTTGGTGGGCAGGAAAATGGAATCCACACCTAAGCCCCGCGGAAGCTCTTGTAAGTGGGACGGTCATAGCTCAGTTACCACCTATACCCACCAGGTATCGAAGTAAGATGAAAAATTAAATATTCCTATGAACTTATACATTTTCAAATGACCTAAAGGCCGAAGTTCACCCCCAGGGTGTGTTAGACTCAGAACAGCCTTCTGTAAGCCCTGACTGGAGGAGCGGAGTTTGCCTGGAATCCCCAAGTCAGAATGTTAAAGGGAGGCTGTGTCTGGAAATGCCCTTGGCCAGGAACCAACAAGTGTGCAGCCCTCACTTCCTCCATCCTGCCAGACACGAGTCAGGAGAAGAGGGTAAGGAAGGCAGGGGTTATAGGGTCTTTGTGTAGTCAGATCCATTACTGAGCATCTATGATGGCAAACAACAAAAGACTGGTGTCTGACAGTTTTGCCAAGGGATGTGTGGAAAAGCTGCAGTTTCCCCATTAGGGAAACTGATAACAGAAGAAGATAAGGATTCTGTGGGCTGGATGATGCTTCGCCTCGGCTTTATCACAGCCCAGTTGGGTGGACCTCACTTTTAGCACTATGGTCAAATAATGAAAGATGGTATTGAAAGTCAGCACTAAATCCTATTGAAAGGAAGCCAGTGGTCAGATAGGAGACATGAGAACTTATTATAGCTTAAGGTCTAAATATTTTAAATAGCAGGCACTATTGTAGAATGCTGTTCTACAACAGTGGCAGCTTAAGGAAGCATTAATATGATAGTAAGTTATAGTAAGATAGTGACATACAAGAAGCTGAGGGAATTCCTAAAGAACTCACCCTGTTGCACTAGAACAACATTCATATTAAATAAAATAAATAATATGCTTAAATATCAACAGTTGTGAAATACTAAATTTAACTTTTTGATATGATTGAAAAAAATTAAGTCCTTCCAACAAGATTTATGTGTGAGTTTAAATGTAAAAACCAGATTTGCTGTGTCCAGCTCAAAGGAATCAACGCTTTTTACTATGTTTCTCCCCAGGCCTCTCCATAATGGTTACTTTCATGTGTTTCAACAAAACAAGGACAAAAATTTTCCCCCAAAGTGCAAGAAATTATGACATAAATAAAGGTACCAAGTATATGTTCTTATAAACACTTAATTGGAAAACCACTGGGATCCAATGACATGAGTTTCAGTTAAGGAAGGTTCACATGGGGGAACTTCAGTTGCTTTTACTAGATTTTTGCTTTTAGCCTCTGCCACCTAGTGGTCATATTCAATTACTGCAATATATTTTTAAAATAAGACCAAAAATGACTTCTAAAATCTAAGATTTCATATTTAAAAATTACATCTTTCTAAAAGTAAAAGGAAAATTCTTTAAAATATACCACATGTAAATTGGTGAACAGATAACTAAATAGTCATTCTTATGGGCTTTGTAGAAGGCAACCTTTAAGGTATGATGTACAAGTAAATAGAAAAGACGTGCGTCCTGGGCACAGAAATTTTAGTTTTAATGATCAAGCAGCTGAGAATAGATATCTTAAGAATTCTGTCGAAGACAGACAGTGGTGGTGTATGCCTTTAATCCCAGCACTTAGGAGCCAGAGGCAGGCGGATTTCTGAGTTCGAGGCCAGCCTGGTCTATAGAGTGAGTTCCAGGACAGCCAGGGCTACACAGAGAAACCCTGTCTCAGAAAAAAAAAAAAGGAAAGAAAGAAAGAGTTCTGTCGAATGTTTAACATGAAAGGAAAGTGTCTATCAACTATGAGATGTTACTGGAGTTATCAGAAGAGATGTTATTGGGGTTTTTAGAGGATACTAGTTATTCCTGATTCCTGGGTTGATAAGATAGCTCAGTGGGTAAAGGTACTTGCCAACGAGCTTGATATCTAAGTTTGAGCTCTGCGACCCACATGGCAGAAGGAGGGAACAAATTCTCAGAAGCTGACCTCCTATGCTGAGGTATATTCATGTATGCACACCCTGACACACACACTAAATAAATAAATAAACAAACAAACAAATATAAAATTCATTAAAATACACTGTCCCTTCCATGTTGCTGGTTAGGATGACGGTATGTTGCCTTGGACCCTGGTGGGTAAGGGTGAAGTTAGCCATTTTCCCAGAACACATGAAGGAGATTTGTAATTTCAGGGTACGCAATCCAGTCTGCTGAGGATGAAATGTGGGGAGTGTTTATGGCTTTGTTAGAGACAGCATTTCGGTTGAGACAGCTTTCCGAAACATATCGTTAAGCTGTACTTAAACTTTCCACTAGCTGAATGAACTTAGCTATTGTACCTGTCCTATCTCTAAGAAATTCAGATTCAATCCTGAAAACAACACATCATGGCTGGGCTTTTCCACCTGCATGGGAGTGAAGCACACTGCATAGGCGTGAAGCACACTGCATAGGCGTGAAGCACACTGCATAGGCGTGAAGCACACTGGCATTTGCAGCCCACTTTTAAATGCATTAAAAATAAAAATAGATAAGTGGATAGAGGAATTGATATGATCAAGTGGAGATTGGCACTTAATTGTGGACTGAGATAAGAGCATCAACTTTACGATTCTTTCAAGTTCTACTTGTACTTGAAGGTTTCTGAAGAGTCTGGTAGCACAAGTGACGAGCAAAGGCTTAAGTAGTGTGCCCTTAGAGGGTAGATGAGGGCATTAGATCACATGGAATTGGAGTCACAGATGGTTTTAAGTCCCCATGTGGGTGCTGGACACTGAACCTGGGTCCTCTGCAAGAGCAGTATGTATTTTAACCATGGAGCTCATCTCCTGCCCTGTTTTTCAAACATCTTAATGAACATCTAGTACGTAAAATTAGTTGGGTATCTTTTGCAATCAAGGTCCAGCAAGCTAGTTTAGTAGGATGGAATTCAAATGGCTCTTCACACATGAAGGCTGCACCACCATTTAAACAAAGCTAGCATTCTACCACATAGTGATGTAGGAGTGACCACTGCAAGTTTAATGTGTAAACTTTTATTAATTGACGTCACTTTCTTCTTTAGAAGTGAGGAAGAAAAAGTCTGATTTTTTTCAGGGGGTATGTATGTAAATCCATACACATGCATATGTATATGTGAAAATATATATATTCCAGCATAGTAACTGACATATAGCATTAAAATAATATTTGTTCAATAAATGAATTGATGGATGAATGAGGGGAGGAATACTTCTACAGTTTCCTGCTCGTACACTTCTTTGGCAAGGTCCTAAAACTATAGTATATGCTGAATCATATGCTGAAATCACAAAAAAAAGGTGTTTGAATGAATGAACAGTAAATCCATAAATGAAAAGAATGAAGCTTCTTCTCTTACTACAGTTGACTCATCACCACAACCAGATTAGAAAGCTCTTAAATGTGAATGCACACAGCCCCGCTGACTATTTTATACACATGTCAGTATCTGTGTGAAGAAAATCACAAAGGCCACAGGCATTATAGACTCCAAAATGTGTGTAAATTTTTATAGAGTTTATGTGTATACTCAGTAAACTAGTAGATCATGGTTATACAAACAATTGAACTGTACTGTCTCAAAGAATTACCAGGAAAAGGTTTTCATGTCCATTACAGAGGCAATTGTTTTAAAACTTCACAATTGGTAGTTGGTTGAATACACATAGGCCAAACCCACAGTTGCACAGAGTTCCCACCACCTTCCTTAGAAATGTTTTTGTAAAGTTTCTAAAGTCAGAAGCACTGAACTAGAATTGCAATAAGGAAGGTATCTTTTCTTGGCTTGCCCTTCTAAAAAGCAGTCTAAACACCCTTTGCATTCATTCTGTAGGGATGGAGCTTTGAGATTAAGCCAGATTGATTTGCACAAACCATAGCTAGACAATACAGGATGGAGGCGTTCAGAAAGAGTTTCTCCAGGAATACTTCCTGAGTTTCTGTGACTAAACTGTATTATGGAGGAGATGAGCTGGAGGGGCTTTATCTGAGGAGAGCCACACCTTTGCTAGAAAGGATGCAAGTCTCTAAAGCATTGATTCTCTAACTGTGGTCCTTGGAACATTGCCAACATCACTTCAGCTCCTTAGAAATGCAAATTCCAGGGTTTACTCCAAACCAACTTCATCAGATAGGGACCATGCATGGGTGCTGGAAGAAGGCACCCAGGTGATTCTGACACATGCTAAATACTGAGAGCTCTACTACTCAAAACCAAGAAGGTTTTTAGTAATGCAGAATTCTATGCCCTGTGCAAGATTTAATGAATTGGCATTATATCATGATTTGTGGCTGATTTTTATGCACAATAAAATTTGAGAGTTGTGCTCTAGAGCAGGAAGAAAGCCTTCGTTGAGAGCCATACGTTTGTACACCGTCTGCTGTTGGGTATGGCATGGACAATGATTCCAGTGTTTTAAAAGGATGAACCCAAAGCCCTGAGCTGTAATCCACTGAAAACTGTCAGTACACGCATAGAGATTTGTGAAAGCAGTGGGAGCAAACCAGTGGTTGGTTTGCTTAAGTTCCAGTGGCTATCAGGGGTTCTGGTGGCATCTAACATTTAACTGAGTCACTACATAATTACAAGCAATCATTTCCTCCTCTAAAAGTGGTGGCTACCCTGATTGTCTTAGGGCATGTAACTGTCAAGGCTAACTAACTAAGGGATGAAAAGGAAGGTGTCATTTTTTATTCTTTAAGAAACAATTTTATTGACTCTGAGAATTTCTCACAATATATTTTGTTCATATTTTTTTCTCTCCTCCAACTGCTCCCATTTTATTTTCCTTTCCCTACCCATCTAACTTTTTGTCTTCATGTCTTTTAAATTCAGCAAGTCCAATTTGTGCTGCCCATATACTCTTGAGTGTGGCGCCATCTAATGGAGTTTGGAGGATCAACCAGGGAGGCAAATGACTCTCCATCCCCTGGCACTCTTAATTGTCCACAGCTCCTCAGATGAAGGAGTCTACCTATGCTACCTGCTCTATGCCATGGTTTTGTGTACCTTGAGCTTGTGGAGGTTTTGTTCATTCTGTCACAACAGCCAGGATGTGTTCATCTGCACAGGTGCCCTGCTGTCTGGAGAACACGAAGAACCCTTCCTTGCTAACGGTTTCTGGAATAGCACAGCTGTGTTATGTGGTGGTGTGGTGTAGATTTGTTTTTCTCAAAGTAGGCTCCACAGGCCAGGAGATTCTGTCGATGGGGCTTATTATTAAAGAGGCTGAATATCAGTCCCACACCCAGATCCACTGAATTAGACACAGCTTGTCACCATCATGTCCTTATCTGGATGTAAAATTTGGAGACATGCTGGTATACATAAGGAGTTGAGAGATTGTATCCCATCTCCTTTGTTTATAAATTGTGTGGCCCTGGGCAAGAAATTTAACCCTTGAGTACCTATATTTCCTTATCTGCTAAAATGAAGGAATTAGAAATTATGAATATCTTAAGCCACATGTGAAAGAGGGCTGGCAGCTCCTGCCTGCAATCCTGTTACTTTTGGGCTGAGGCAGGTGGGATCACAAGCTCATGACCTGTCCAGGCTGCACCATGAGTTCAAGGCCATCTCTAAACAATTGATAATAGCTTGGGATGTATCTCAGTGGTAGAATATCTGTCAAAGCAACCAAAAACCAATTAATGAACCAAATTTTTACATATGTTAATACACTGCCAGGTGCATAGAAAGTAGCAATGTTCATTACATTTACTTAGCCCCTGGTCCTCTGATATGCTGCAATAGGTCACTGTAGAAACAAAAAAAAAGTTAAAAACAAGAAGCACACTCCTCATCCCCAACTGTCAGATCCTAACTTCTTGACATATGGCCCAGGGCCCAAGATATCTAATAAGGACAATTTGAGCCTAACCTTTAATTTCTAGTACCTCACTCCAAATAGTCACTAGGGAGTACAGGAACCCACCTCTTCCCAGGGGTGTGGTCCTCTTTCTCTCAGGGAATTTGCCTGCTGTGTTTTTATCTTTAATATACGTTACTTATTAGAAGTTTTCTACCAGGCACGGCAGGTAAAGGCATTTGTCGCAAAACTTAAAAACCTCAGTTTAAACCCTTAGACTCCACAGTATAGAAAGAAATGAGTCCCACAAACTGAACTCTGAGCTTGGCAAGGACTCTGTGGTCCATGAATGTTGCACACATAAGTGTGAAAAGTCATGATAACTTTTAACCCCATGCCTTGGACATACCATCAGCATGGCACTCTGAGAATGGTATGTCCAAATGTTTTATCTTGACATTAAAATCTGTATGGAATATTTTCTAACAGATATATTCAGTCACATTCTTTTTCTTTATAGATATATTTTAAAAGTAGAAAACAAGAAGTGTTGCTGATATTTTATTTGGCATCTTACATTAAGATATTAGATATTACTAAGATATTAACAACTAAAAAATTGTTAATGTCTAAGTTTTTAATTTGATTTTTAGACAAATACCTCTAACTTCTATATACCTAGCATTGAGGATTGAGATTACATTTTTGTTTTGTTTTGTTTTTATTCTGCAACATTGTTGACCAACAACTCAAACAGTGATTTTTAAAATGACAAAAATACTCAGGTGCTGAGGGACACAGTAGTCATCCCAGAACTTTGGAAACAGATGCAGGGAGATGGACAATTTGGGGTCAGTCCGGACTATGTAGCAATAAGCTGGCTAAAAACAAAACCAAAAAACAAGCCAAAACAAAATGAGAAGAAAAAGAAAGAAAAAATGAAAGTGTGTGCAGTAAGTCTCCATGTAACCTACTAATGTACAACCATAATTTATGTATCATACAAATATAAGCATCACGGTCTGGACTCAAGTTATTAAGGATACAATTTGAATCATGCCTTTTTCACATGGTATATAATTGATGCCTGTTAACTGAACCCAAGGAGGAAACTTCAGGTTTAAAAATATCTTAAGAAGGTAAATTATTATCCTATTAGAAGTCTAGGCCACAAACATGGTCTTACCAAATACAAAAGAATCAAAACAATCTTTGATAGCTCTTCAGAGCACAGAGCAAGAAACTCAGAAACCAATTGCAAGAGAAACCACAGGAGCTACAAAAGTACATGCAGATAGAACTATACACTCTTAAATCACTGATGGGTTACTGAGAAGATCGGGGAGGAAATTAAAAAGGTTTTAGCATCCAACAAAAAGGAAAACAATTTATGAGAACATTTGTCATACTACCAAGACAGTCGCAAGAGGAAGGCTTGTGGCTATGCGTTCTTACACTGCTGTACCCCTGTAAGCTGCAACAATGAACCTGTCCTGGCAGGTGTGTGAGCATATGCATGTCATGATGCCCATATAGAATTCCACTTGCAGGCATTGGTTTTCTCCTCCACCATATGTGTCTTGGTGATGGAACTCAAGTGGTCAGGTTTGATGGAAAACACCCTCACCCACTAAGCCTCTCAGTAGCACTTGGTGAGTATTTTCTGTTTTATAATATATCACAAATCACTTGGAAAATTATTCATTTTAAATTAAAAGCAAAAGAATATACAGTGATTTAATGAAGATCACTTCCTAGTGATTTAGTTGCTAAATCAACACAGAAACATCTAGAAACTCCCAAAGCAGCAAGATATGCACTATTCAGCACAACCACAGGATAAGTCACCGTTGTGGTCTAAAGAATGCCAAAGAGAAAAAAAAGTGGAAATTTTGGTGAGTCATGTAAAGTCACCTTCTGACTTAAGGCTGACATGCATGAAGGTGTGTTCCAGTCATAAATTAAGATTGGACTCCTTCTCACCTCCTTCTTTACTTCCTCTTCATCCTCCAGCGTCAATGCAGCCAGCTGCTTAGCTCTCTGTTCCATCAGATTGACATATCGGATTGGGTTTGATAGAGCTTCGATCACATCTAAACAGGGAAGATTGCAGATCAAGGTTTCTGGAGGAGCTGACTCTCCATTGTCCATCCAAGGGAGCATCTGTGCATATAACCCATCATCTGTCCATGAGCATTCACTCATCCCCACCCACCTACTCATGTAACATCACTGTTCTTCTATCTATGACCCCTGTAACACTCCACTCAGATATGCCATGCTTTGAAATTTTACACGGGTCAGGACTTTGATAAAACTTCAGAGAGAAGTCAAAGTCCCTCAGTTCTGAAAACCAATGTTAAGTATTACAAATCAACTGGGTCTTCTCCACCTCCCTTTTGAAGGTTTTGTCTATCCCAGCAATGGTCTCCATACTTAGTTTAGTTTGTTAAATGTGTTTCATAAATAGAGACTTCACATAAAGTCTGTCTTCCAGATTATTGGAACAACCCAAAGACTTGGCAATTTGAGTTCCATTTGCATGCCAATGGCTAGGCAGAGAAAGTTCTAGCTTTTGGACCAGAAATATGTGTTCCAAGTTTCCACCAATGGTCAGTGTCCCAGGACACTCCCAGTTTTACTCCCAGGACCCATGGTAATTAAAACAAAACAGAAAACAAACAAACAAACCATTTCAAAATGTGACTTCTGGCTAAGTTAATTCCTGTTAATTTAAGACTCCATCCATAGAATTGTTCAGAGATCTGCTACTAGTGAAGGCAAATTCATTGTACAGAAAGGCTCACACGACTGGCTGTTAAGCATCCACACACAAGAAGTTGTGCTTATGAGGTCCACAGTGCCCCAGCATTGGCCCAGCTAGCCTTCCATCAGGCCACAAAGATGGCACTGTTTACCTGCATACGTGTCTGGCACATAGTCTTTGACTTCTATGTAGACAAAGACAGCTGGCAGCATCAGGGGCTGGTTCCTCTCATTCCGAAGGCAGATGTAGTGATAGCCTACAGGATGACAAGGACACCAAGTGTCACCTGTTGGTTTCACAGTGCTAGCTACATTCATTTGCACCCATGGTGGTCTACAAACAGACCACTTCCTTCTCATCTTATTCACACAATTCTGTTTCTACTTTTGTTTTTTGTGTCCTAACCACATTTCCCCTTGCAAACTGTATGTTCCAGTTTGAATTATTGTTGGCTAAATATATCTTGTATAATAAATCATACAAGATATATTTTGTGACTGGGGATCTGCTTTGTCCATGGGACATTAATGCTTTGGGGCAAGCAAAGAGTGGACGTGCCCATGTAGAGTTAGGCACTTTTAACATCCCTGTGGGTTAGGAAAAGGAGTCCCTATGTTGGGTGCTACCACCACTTCAACATGCACCCCAAAATGAGCACAGTGGGACAAAAATGAACCCAAATGGCACCCCAAATGCACAAATGTGCCACTGAGCTTAGGATAGCCCAGCCAATTCTTAAGTTGTGGCCAATATGCCTGGTCTCCCATGAGCACAGGCTATCCCAGTCAACCTTGAGGCTGTGGATGATATGCTTTGTCACACAAGTTCCCATGTTGGAGGCTGTGTGATCATCCAGCTGCGGCCTTCTGCCCAGCTGGAGTCATAGGCCTGTGCTACTCGGTCTTGTCAGAGACAGTTCTTGAGAGTCATTCTCATTAAAAAGACTGAGTGTGACCTTACCCAGTTACCTGGTTTCCTGTCGGGTGAGGTGATCCCTACTTTTACTTCCTCTAGGAAGCCTCCACTATTAGGCTTTCACCAGAGGAAAAGCTGATTAAATGATCAAATCTTGACCTTTTTAGCCTCCAAAACTGTGCATGAAATAAAGGTCTTTTCTTTCTAAAGCAGTCTGACTCAGATATTTTCATTATAGTAATAAAAAAGAAACTAATACATGGTGCTAATCCATAAGGCTCATGAATCAGGGCTCACAAATACTTGTATGTGAGTTTTCAGGCAGCTTGTGGTGACAAGTATTGTGGTCAAAGTATTGTGACTTTTACAACATAGCAACATGACAAATATGCACAACTACCAGACTGATTTGAGCAATTTTAAGGCCTCTGTTATACAGCACAATCACAGAGGAGCAACGGTTCCTAAGTCATTCTTTAATGAAAATCTCTCGCCACACTCTGCATACCTGGCCGAATAGCCTGCACTGGCAAGATCCGGTGGCCAATAAACTTGCCTCCTTCTTCATATGCTGCTATCCTCAAACAGGCCAGAGAAGGCAGAACTA
This sequence comes from Grammomys surdaster, assembly GCF_004785775.1. Lineage (NCBI taxonomy): Eukaryota > Metazoa > Chordata > Mammalia > Rodentia > Muridae > Grammomys > Grammomys surdaster. The sequence goes on from NW_021604587.1 coordinate 13,017,139, forward strand.
CCTGTGGGGATATGCAGGATTATGATTATGAGGGCAAGCAAGTCCTAGAAAGAACTAGAAACGTATTAGAAAAGCTAGGCCTGCTCTTCTGAAAGCCGAGTATCTACTCTGTTAATTTAGGTAAGATGTTAAGTTGCCTCTCTGTGAGGTAAAAAAAAAAAGGCATAAGCAGAAACAGGGTTGCATGTGTGTATACCTCTATGTTGAGAATCATGTGAGGAGCATTTGAACCAAAGGGTAGTTTCTTATTACACACAAATCATCAATGAGTAAAGTTTCATGAACTCAGGCAGGAAGTTACATCATTATGTATGTAGGTTTTCACAGGAAGCTACTGTGATTAATGAAATCAAATCCTAAAAATAAGGAGCTGGGGAGATGGCTCAGAGGTTAAGAATACTTGTGGCTGTCAAAAGAGGATTCAGGTTCAGTTTCTAGCACCCACATGACAGCTCATAAGGGTCTATAATTCCATTTCTAGGTGATCCACCTGTCTCTTCTGATATCCATGGGAACCAGTATGTGCTGCACAGATTTATACATAGGCTAAACATTTATACAATTAAATAATTCTAAATATTGAAAAATAAAATTTAAGCTTTTATGATAACCTTCAAGATACAACTGCTTTATACTCTCCCATAACCAAATAGCTGCTTGTTTTTCCTTTGTTTAAAACACCCAGATAAACTTGCCTCTCACAGCAAGCGTGAGACCCACCTTTTTGAATACAATCGGTTCTTCTTCCCAGACAGGATTTACAGCATTTCCTTGGGATGTCTTGGTTTTAAATGCCTTCCTCCTTGTGTCCACAGGCAAACCAAACATATCCACTTCCACGTAAGTCCCAACTTTCTTATCAGAAAGAAACTGACCTGAAATAATCTGGAAAAATATCAGGAAGTCTTTAACAAGGAGTAACAAAGCATCAGGAGACAACTCTAAGACCGTCCGAGGCAGCCTTAGTGGGAAATCATATAATGAAATAAAAGGAAAGAGTAGAAACAGCATTTTTCTTCCACTTAAGGAGTTGATGGTGGAGACTATAAATGGGGAAGTTAGGAGCCAATCAGATGGAACAACACGGGAGCAGTAAATGAGCAGCATCCTTGGAAGTCACCAAGTAACCACGACCTCTGTCCTCATCCTGTTAGCCGTCTTTACAACCGTGGGGCTCCTTTGTCTAGCTACAGAATTAATCAGCTCCATATAGTTAAATAAGAGTTAAGTCTACATATTCCAATAACAGTTCCCATGTCTTCGTCTATCTATAATCCAGTTGTCAACATCTTGGGGACCTGCAATAAAGGTTAATGGACACAATAACACAGGATCAACTCAGAGAGACTTCCAGGTTTCTGCCTCTCTGACTCCTTCAGGATTTCTGACCACATCAGCAGGGTCTTTGGCCTTTCTCAGCTCCCACCACATATGCTCCTGACATATGTGCTGGATATCTAGTCCAACCATTGTCTTGGAAGTCCTGTTCCTGTCATGGATGATCTCAGAACACTGCTGAATAGCTCATGACTTTGTTCCAAACACATAACTTGGGATTGTTCCATTATCCCCTGTTCCTGCTGCTTTTTGTGGAATGAAGTATAGGGACATTTTATTTGTTTCCATTAACCTTTGTGACAGGTGATGGATACCTTGGATGTTGACAACTTGGTTACACAAAGAGGAAGATGTGGGAGATGTTTTGGGAATATGTATCCTTAAAATCTCATTCAACTCCACAATATTGAACTACTCAGCAGGGAGACAAAGTAGGCTCACAATTGCATAGATGGATAACTGAACAGGAGTAAAGGCAATGATAAGCTTTGTGAGTCCACACCTGAAATCAATCTCTGCTGTTTAACTTGAGTTCTAACTCCTGGAAGGCTTTTTATAACATGTTTGAAACATTCAAGTGAAGTGAGTCCTGGAAGGGATTCAGATGCACTGAAGTTTCGGGTGCTCATGTTCTTTGATGAAAAGCAGAGCCCTAAAGTAGCAATGATCCCAAGTTTTAGTGTTCTTGTTAGTCCAGTGGGATGGTATATCAGCATAATAGCTTGTAGATCTGCAACTGTAAAGTCCCTGCCAGAAGACCCACATAGAGATATTACAGAGCCAATAGGAACCTGACTCCAGGTTTGGCGTGATGAGGGAGGCAGGTGGAACTCTATGCAGTAGCCTTATTTTGGAGAGAAGCTGCAGAGTAAATTTTTGTGGGAACTCTTAAGTAGTTCTCCTTCACCCCAATGTTCCTGTATCTACGTCATGGTTTTATAATTGTTTCCACTGTTAAAGAGCAAAATTTTCAACATAAAATCAATAAGCAAAAAGACATATGGGAAATATGATAGATCTGAGCAAGATCAAGCTACTGCTAGAACAGTTTATGGGAATGCTTAAAATTAGCATTCTGTCACTGCATTGTGTGTGGTGTATCTTACCAGTGTGGTTTAACTGTTCTTGACAGGAATTAAACATCATTCGCTGAAAATAGTTTCTTAAATACATTTATGCAGCATTGTTTTTGTTTAGTTTGCTCTATAGTCTGTGGTTTGAAATAACTTCAAAAGATATTAATTACATTTTGAAACTTTAATTTAAGGTGACTCACTTTGAGGAGAACCAGGGACTGACAGGGAATGCTGGGTATGGAAGTAGAGACCTGTCATCCCAGTACTTAGGTTGTGTTTCTTCAATCTTGGGCTACACTCTCAAATTCTAAGCACTTGGGTTGTAGATTAATGGGAGAACACTTGCTTAGCAGGTACAAGACCCTGGTGTATGTGTGTGTGTGTGTGTGTGTGTGAGTGTGTGTGTGTGAGTGTATGTGTTTCTGGGGTGTTTGGGTTAGATATTAAACTATCAGAGGATGGTGTGAACCAGTTTTTCACATGATTTTGTTAAGGTCAGTCTGAAAAATGCATTTATGTTTAGTTTTGGAAGATTATTAGTCACATAGCTATTCACGGAAACATAAAATAAATGAGAGTTTAAAAAGTAAACTTTTACTTTTTATAACACTCCAGTTTCAACAACCACATGCTTCCAGAATCCATGGGGAAGTTCTTTATAAAAATGGAGCCCTCTCATTTAAACTACTTCTTGACAGCTAAAACTTCTCACATCTATTTCAACGGCCAAATACAATGATTTGGAAATCATTTTTAGGATAAGATGCATAATTAAGAAAGCAACCCTTTAAGGTTATTGAAATGGCTTTTAGATTTCTGAATACACTGGTAGAATATAAACCATGCTACAGTAACTTGGCAGCTTTTGTTCAATATTTAATAATTAGAATTAGTGACACCTGATGGAAGGGAGACCTGAAGATCTCTAGAGAGACAGCTGGCTTCCCTGTGCATTTCTCAGTGGGATGCTTGCACTCAGAGGGATCTGCCTCTGGGAAGTCTCCACTTCATCTACTTCTTAAGCTTTATTTACCCTCATCTTAAGAATGAGACTCAGCTCCTTTATTTCTATGCAGTCTGAGGAAATGTCTAATGAGTATTTCATCCTTAAAAGGAAAGATGTATGAAGGAGCCCTCCTAGCTCACAAATTTTTAATGACAGAGATACTTCTTTATGCAGAATAAGTGATATTCCAGGCTCTTTTTGGGGATACATTTGGGACCTAGGTGTTGAGAGTAGGGGTGGGGACTGTGGGTGGTAAGGGTGGGGATGTATTTACCTTAACAGATAAAGTGTTGGCCACTATCCCATCTACGATTCCTTCAGTAAACGGATCAAAGTGCTTGTCGGGCCTCCGCATGAACTCCGGCTTCAGCCTGTAGCCGCTCTTCCCGTTGTACTCGTACATGCCCATGTTTATCTGCATAGCTAGATCTGACGACCAAAACCACGAGTGTGAGTGCATCTGTGCTTGGAAACTGTAGACCAAGACTGAATAACATTTTAGTCCACTTCCCCCACCGCTCATGCCCGTACCAGGAAATAGACACTATTAGAACACTTTAGAGAGACACGAATAAAAAATAAAAGGAGCTGCAATCTCCAAATTCAGAGAAAATACTGTCAACAGGCTGATTTATAACCTGGTTATCTTTTTTATCCAAATGCATTTTTACAAACACTACACTCATTTTAGCAGCATTTTTTTGGCCTTAATTTTAACAGCTGTATAAAATTCCTTTCAATACTTATATTTTAGTTGATGATTTTTAACAAGTCCAGTCTTTGGATACATTTATGTTTCTAGTGAATTTTCAGCATTTTACATAATTGTTTTAGTGGATGTCATAACTAAATTTTTGAAAAGTTTGCAATGGTTTTGCTAGAAGTAAAGGAAATTGTTGAGTCAAAAGGTAGGTACATTAGAAATTGCTGTTATTGCTTAGGTAAGTCTTATTAAAATGTTCTCCAGAGAGTTTAAATTAATTTAATTCACATAAGCCATTTTAGGGGCTTTACTGAGGACTGGTTTTTATATAGCTCACTATGAGGGGTGCTTTAATTATTTGTTGATTAATTTATAAGAAGTCATTTAAATGTGCATTTCTGTGATTAATTACAACCAGTATGAATTGTTCAAGACTCTTTTCAAGTGAACAAAGGTTGTTGGTCAAAGTCTTCTTAACAATCAGTGCACTAAATGAATGCCTAAATTTATTATAATTGCTGAGATTAAAAATAATAACACAGTTTAGAGCCTGGGAGCTCAGTGGTGGAGTATTTACCTAGTATGTGGCAAAACCTGGATCAAATCAAAGCTTGATTTGATTCACAGCACAAAAAATTATAAATAAATAAAAATAAAAAGCAGAACAAAGATTTTGAATTCCTAAAGCACTGAGGAAGTGTCTAGCTGTTCCAAATTAGCCATGAAGTGATTTATTTGTACTAATGAGGTCAACAAAGAGGTAATGACAGGGTTTTTTTTTCTTTCAGAATTCTGTGTAACACTTTTTAAAGCAGAGAAAATAAATTAAAATTTCCCTATTGCTTTATTAAACTATTATGATTTTGACACTAAAATTGGACAAGGTGACTTAAGGAAACAAGAGACCTCTCATCCTTGAAACAGTTAATGTTGCTCAGGAAACTGCATTGTTAAACAGTACTAATTGGACACAGGAACAAAAAGAAAAGTATTAGGGCCAGTGAGATGGTTCAGCAGATAAAAAGCACTTGCTACCAAGCCAGAGAAATTGAATTTGATTCCCAGGACTCACATGGTATATAGAGTGGTGACTCATAAAAGTTGTCCTCTGACCTCCGTATTGATTCTCATACACAGACCCACACACAGACACACATGTACACATTTGTACACACACACACTCCTCCAAGATTTTAGGGTTTCTAAAACAAAATGAAAGCCCTGGGTCACTGAGTCTTGGGACGCAGTCAGATGTGTTAGTAGGAGACAGAAAGTGATCCATTGATTCAAATTAACAAAAGGGATCATATCTGTTAGGATATAATTCTAACTAAGTGGGATAAACCTTTAGGTTCCAGAAGACTGTGCACCAGAGTCAAATCTGGATGGGTTACAGGCTTATGTTCCAAAAAAGGAAGATGCCATAGAGACGTAGGAGCATAAAGGAGAAAGTGATGGTGCCCCACACAGTTGGCATCATTAGCATCTTATTCCTCATGTCACCAACACCACAGAAAAGATGACTTTAACATGAAAAATATGTAAAGAATTTTCATGATGACATTATACAAATATCTGATGAAAAATAAAAATTTGAAGAGTTGCAAAACGGACAGGAGAATAAATATGGACTTGGTGTTGGTGTGGAAGGTGCTATCATAAAAAGAACACGCAAGGCAGAAGATACCATGCCTCCTGAAGTGAAGCATTTTTTAGTTCAAAAAAAGACAACATTCTGACTCTGTTAGCACACTCCTGAAGTGAGGAGGACTTGCAGGTCAGACTGCTGTTGGACCGGGCAGCATAGGGAAGCAAAACAGTACAGATGAGGGAAATGTCAAGTGTTCAACCTAGATAGTAGTCAAAGAGAAGTAGCTAGAACATCGTATGATGGATTTTGCCTGTCTTTGTTGTTGCCATTGTTTAATGATAGCATTCAATCAAGGTATCTGATAATAGAGCCACCTCATGTCATACATTACTGATGAAAGAATAAACTAGCACAAGAATGTTTATGGTTAATTTTGTGATATGCCAAACACTTCGTGCACAAAACTTTTATATGATTTAACATAATTATTTTATTTAGAAGCCATATTGAAGATTTTCAGGAAATGAGTTAGATAATTTATATGTAAGACTGATTGTAAATAGTAGAAAAAATTCTTGACAGAAAAAGGGTTTTGAGTGGACTGTGGAATATGCTTAATAAGCAGCCACTGGAACTCAAGGTTTCTGACTGTGAGACAGATGAGCAGGTCGAGTTGATTGCTGTGCCCCTGTGAGGGTGTGATTTAGTCTCTGTGGACAATATAGTTGATAGGGGAAACTAGCCCAGCAAATTGTATTCTAACCTCCCATCCCCACTCTTGATATGTGTGCACGCTCCCTCAACACACAGAAATACATGTAATGTAAAAATTCCATTTTCTGTAGCATATTTCAGTGTATCCACATGTGTACATTCCCTCTTAATAGGGAACTATATGAAGAAACACATACACACACACACACACACACACACACACACACTACCAAGGGGGTGTTGAACTTCTTAGTAGCAGCATTATTTTTGGAAGATTTCTTCTCTTGTGCTTCTATCTGCTTGTGTGTGTGTAGGTACATCTTTGTGTGCATGCGCGCATGCGTGTGTGTGTGTGTGTGTGCGCGCACATGCGCATGCATGTGCATGTGTAGGTTTATGTGTGTGTGTCAGTACACACATGACTTTGAAAAATAGCGTAAAATCCAGATATAAAACCCTTTTTATAAATTATTAAAGACAACATCTCATTTATCAAATTTCAATTTTATTTTTCATTGATTTTTTTCTTCATTGAAATTTGTTTTTTCAGTCAAATCTGGCTTTCTTCCCCTGCCCCAAGTTTCCATGGTAATGGTTTGTGGACACTTGGAAATGTGGCTCTAAGGCAATGGGAGTGAGCTCTGTGGTACTTACCCACTGTCTGGAAGTTGAGCGCCACCATCTGACAGCCAGCATTCCAGAAGAGCTGAGGCATGTAGTTGGACGAATCCACGCGTGTTCCTTTGGGATATATCCTGCTAAGTTGCATCTTGTTGTATCTGGACCATCATGTTAAGTAGTGAATACAACTTCAAAGTTATCTATTATATTCTACTAGGCTACTTTCTTATCTCTCACTGGGGAAATGAAGTAGATATTAATGATTGCAGTGCCTCGACGGGTGAAAGAGGCACAGAATGAGTTACTAGAATATATATATTCTTAGAAACAGTGTTGCTTCTGGGAAACCTGTGGATGCCACAAACTGGGACAGCAAGAATGACTTGTTTCAAAGTCTGTGATTTCGAAGTGTTAGCTGCCGTTGTAGTGCTGACGGGATGGGATGGTACTGTGTGGCAGCAGTAGACCATGAAAATCCCAAAGCTCTTTCCTCATTCTCTGGGAATGCTCTTTGCCAAGACTATGACAGTCTTTAAGATTAATGAGGTAAATAGAACACAGAAATTTCTGACCTTGCTTCAAATTTTAGTTGTGTCTATCCTAAGAACCTTGTAGCCACTGAACGCTACTTTATCTTTATAACATGATAGACTTGCTCTTATGAAGAAGCAAGGTAGAAGTTGGTACAACACCAATTTGAGTCTTAATATTAAAACTTGTTGGCCATATGACCTTGGGTAAGTTAATTCACACCTTTCTGTTCTCAGTTTCCTCAGGATCACAGTAACTGAACAATTCCTTTGTCACAGGATTCCTTTGAGAATTAAGGAAGATTAATAAACAGAATATCACAAAGTCAATATTGAATATTGATGACAATAATTTAATAGTATGACTTTAATTGTACAGTTCACATTTGTTCCCTCTTCTCTCACTGATGAGTGTGTGTGTGTGTGTGTATGTGTGAATGTGTAAGGTTACACAGGAGGATGTTACTCCTTGGTTTTATGAGTCAGGGTCTCTTACAAGTCAACAGCTTGCCCAGGTGGGCTAAACTGTCTGGGAGTAAGCAACAGGGATCCTTCTGTCCCTACCTCACTGCAATTACAGATGCATGACACCATATCCAGCTTTCTAAAAACATGAGCCCTGAACTCCAAGTCAAGCCCTCATGCTTGACTGAGTCATATTCTTAGACCCACTGATGAGCTGTAAAGGGCTTTTATTCTAGGGATTATGTCATGAAATAGATCTCTTTAGGATAGTAGCATTAATTTATGAAAAGTAAGATGAAGGCTTCTTTGATTTTCATTCATAGGAAATAATATAAAACCACCAGTGGCATGCATTTACATTTATATCATTATGATCCTTGTTTCCCACTCCTTTTTAATTGAATCAAAGTCACACATATGTGAGGTACTCAGCCAGGTTTATAGCTATGTGTACTCACCATTGATATAGCTATTCATACGTAGCTATAAACCTAGAGAGCCTACCTAGACCAGTGTATTAAGTATGCACACTTGTGTTACATATATTGTATCCAATCAAATAGCAAATTGTAATGTTAGTAGAGTTGCCTCTGTTTAAAGATGAGCAAATAAAAATCAAGCAAATTGCCAAGGAACTTAGAGGTTGATGGCTTGAGGGAGCTTTGTAGCCAGAACCTCTGCTATCCTAAAGCCAGTTTGTCTTTCTATAGACCAGGCTACCCACATTGTATGTGACACCCGAAACTTGGGCTAAAGATCGAAATCATTCTATTCATCTTTCTTCTTATCAAACAAACAAACCTCGACTTAAATGGATGAATTCAGTAGTCATTCATCAAATCAAGGATACTCTACAAATTCCACTGGAGACTTTGTAAGCTGTTCAAGTCCTTTTGTTTCCACGAAGGAAGACATTTCAAAGCTTTTATTTCTTTCTGATTTCAACAACAAAAAAAAATAGGGCAAGAAGTAAAATTCAGTATCATAGATTATAATACTATAAAGGAAATTAACAAATGTTCAGTGAATTGGAGGACACCTGACTCTTTAACATTCAGTGTGCACGGTTAGATTTTTATCAGTGAACCATTTACCAGCAGCAAAAGTTGAGTCTTACAAGTTACCTCTTCAAGTATTCATAGCTTTGGTGAGATAGCCTCATGGTTTTGTAGGACATGAATTAATTAACAGGTGTAATATGGCAAGAAAAAGTGTCTTGCTCTAAATCCCTCCAGCTTGGCTTCCTGGGGATCTGCAGATGTTGTAGGGATGACCCTGCTGATATTGCATGTTATTCATGCCCACACTGCCAACTCTCAAAGTCACAGCTAGTGTGGCTTCAGGATTAAATCTGTGAAAGGAGGGCAATCTGTGGAAAAGAGTCTGTGAGTCTCATTTTCATAGTAGACTACAACAAACAGCCAAAGAGGTGAATGTGTCAGAGAACTCGGCATGCTTTATAGGAAAACATGCTGAAAGTGGACTTCCAGCCCCAAGAGGGGCAGGAATAAACCAAAGTGATCTCGACTTAGAAAGACTGACCTTGTCAAGTTTTCCTCACTTTAGGACCAGTGGCTATGCCCTGCCCTGGGGCATGGATTATACACAGTCAGAAAACAGCTCTACATTTTGAAAACTCATGATTTTTGGGCCGTTTGTCCGTCTTTGACTCCCTTGCTTTCAAAATGAGAACCTTACTCTTTCCTCCTGAGTCATCAGTTTTGCGCCCACTTGCATAATTTACTTTCGGGAAATCCCAAATCCTTTATTTTGGTTCATCATTAATTTACTTTCACGCAACTAATTATTTTAATCAGGACTTTTAATTAAACTGAAGTCTTCACGATGGATAGAACACGATCAATGAGATTTCTAGCATGATGAAGTAAGATTAAACCAGAGGAGAAAGTGTTTCAATGTCCACAGCATCACTGGGTTCCCCAGAACATCCAGTCCTCACCACTCTGCCTGGACGCACCTTTAGGAACTTTGCACAGCGGAGCCATAGAATGTGAAGCCAAACTGCAGGAAACCCACTGCTCTAGGATGCTTACATTGAACCACTTTGGGGAAATAAGAATTGGCAATTATGGTATCAGAAAATGCTCATCTTTATGTATGAGCTATAGTGAAATTTAAATTCCTTTTGTGTAGCCAGATACCAAGTGCCACTACGAGACTCAGAGAAGTGCACAAATATAGATAACGATGCCACATAGAAGCTTAATGTTGGTATGTCTGTAATTTTTTTAAATATGGCTGTTTGCATTTAACCAAAATTTCAGCTAAGCAGCCAGGACCCCTCAAGGACCCTCTTGCTCTGATACTATTTTACCATATATATATATACATATATAGTACTTCCATAAGAGGATTTTCCCCCACTAGGTAACAGAAAAATGACTTTTTAAAAATGTATTATGGATGTATAGTTGGGTGAAGGGAAAACAAAGAGTGATGTGAATTGAGCCACCTCGTCACATAGCCACCTCGTCACATAGCCACCTCGTCACATGGCCACCTCGTCACATGGCCACCTCGTCACATGGCCACCTCGTCACATGGCCACCTCGTCACATAGCCACCTCGTCACATGCCCACCTCGTCACATAGTCACCTAAATACATGAAATGAGCGGAACAACTGGAACTTGAGTGGGTTGGTTCAATTTTGAGGTACCAAGCTTGTCCAAGTCTTTCCTGCTTCTCTTCTGCCATGCTAGGATACTTGGTCCCATGGGGGTTGTAGCAAGACAAAAAGAAATGTGAAATTCTCAATCAGTTGGACACTGGCTTGAAACCTTTCCAGTAATATGTGCAAGAACATTATGCAATACTATTATGTGCTTTTCTAATATATTAAATATAATTATAATTTTGAAGTGTTAAAAGTGTTATGTTTCTGTAATAATACCAAAATGTACAATCCAGCTAAATATCCAAGATGTCCAGAACAGAACACTTCTGCTAGGTTCTGATTACCTCCTGTTTATAGACTACACTAGGGATTTTTCTGCAGGAAATCTTACTTTTTGAAATTTCAAAGGACTCAAACTTGACAGGCTGAATATAGTTCACCAGGTTAGACATCTCTTCTGTGGCCATGGCCTCGCTGCCAGCAGTCCCCTGGAAGCAAAAATAAAAAATAATAAACATTTCCAGAGTCAGTCTTATACTACACAGGTTTAGTTTCTCAGGAAAATGAAGCAGAAAATCCTTCCCTTCTGAAAAGAACTTCAGAGATATCTCCCACAGGGGAGGGATGCAAAGCAGGCCAGGTCCTCATCACAAATACCTGATGGCACGTGTGTTTTAGAGTTTGGAATTTGCAGCATTTGTTTAAATATAATAGATATTTTGGGGATGAGACATAAGTCTAACCAAAAAATTCATTCAAAACTCACTGCTATGTTATACCCACTGCCTAAATTTTTAAATGCTGAGTATTGAAACCAGCACATAACAATTTTTTAAAATTTTTTTCATGGTGTAGAATTTTCCATGTGTGGTGTCTGGTCAGCCTTTCAAAGTTTTGAGGTTTTGGACATTTTAGACTCTAGATTTCCAGATTACGTATGCTCACTGTGTGGTTACTTTATGAATGTGAGAGATGGCAGCGATGTCTGGGCCAACAGGATCAGTGTGGCGCTTCATAGAAGTGGTTCTCAACCTGTAGGTCGTAACCCCTTTGTGGTCATCCAACCCTTTCACAGAGGTCGTCTAAGAACATCAGACAATGCAGATATTTAGATTATGATTCATGAGAGTAGCAAAATTATAGTTACAAAGTAGCAACAAAAAGAATTTTATGGTTGAGGGTTGCCACAACATGAGCAACTGTATAAAGGTCACAGCATTAAGAGGGTTGAGAAGTGCATTTTTATAGAGACACAGGTCCTCAGCCCTCTTTCGAGGTATCAGGAATGAAAATCTACATTAATAAGGTGATGCTCACAGGAACTGCTATCCTCTATAGCAGACAGCACAGAGGAAGTCTACAGTCAGTAAATCAGAAACTCATTTGACAGCAATAGTTATCAGTATGATCTGAAAAAGAATAAGTAAACAAAGGTTTCCTTGTGTAAGGACAGTGGGGCTCTGCAAACAATTCCTCTGTTTCTTGATTCCCGCTCTCTCATTGGTTCCAGGAGAAAAGGTGTATCATATGGGTACAGTATAGAGGCTTAGGTTCCAGGACAAGGCCATCTGACATTAAATCCAAGCCCCCTGGCCAGAAGCTGTTACACTATTGACAAGTGAATTACCTGATGTTTAATCATCAGCAAAATTAGGACCATAAATCAGCCCTGTAGCATGTAAGGTTTTATAATTATCAAAAGTACAATTTAAAAAACTGGGTGTGGTGGCACTTGCTTTTAATCCTAGTTCTCTGGAGATAGAGGCAGGTGGATAGATCTCCTGAGTTTGAGTCTAGTCTATAAATTGAGTTATAGGACAGCCGGGGGTACACTGAGAAATTCTGTCTTGGAAAAAAAATGAAAGGAAGAAATAAAGAGGAGAGGGGAGTGAGCTCAGGACTGTGCCTGGCAAATAGTAAGATCTTACATTAATTTAGATGTTATCTGCAATTACACATCCTTTAATACCAGTTTTAATGAAGAAAACCCACAGTCATTACTTGCACAAGACAGGCCTCTAGAGATGGATCTAATATTTTCTCATTTTTAGGTTAGAAAAGAAAATGCATAGAGATGAGGTTTCTTTGTGGAAACTCTAGCAGAAATATTCTGGTTAAATGCCAACTGGGAAATACTCATTTAAAAATAGACAATTGCAGAATGATCTAAGTGTACCCTGAAGCCACTCTCAGACAGATGGAGCCTTGGTTATTACAGCAGTGCCCCTCTTGGAAATCCTGATGAAACTTAGTGGGGACATAAAAAGCACATTTTAAACTAAGCTGGACACTGTGGCTCATGGGTGTGGTCTCAGCTACATGGAGGCTGAGGTGAGAGGACTGCTTTTATCCCAGAAGTTTGAGACCATCCTAGGCTACCCCATGAGACTCATTCATAAGGAAAAAAAGAGTGCCAAATAAGAATAGTTTGTTAAGCTGGACAGTGGTGGCACACACCTTTAATCCCAGCCCTTAGGAGGCAGAGGCAGGTAGAGCTCAGAGTTTGAGGCCAAACCTGGTCTACAGAGCTAGTTCCAAGACAGCCATGGCTACACAGAGAAATCCTGTCTCAAAACCAACCAACCAACCAACCAACCAACCAACCAAACAAACAAACAACCAACCAAACAACAAAATGCTTATTGAGCTATCTGTAGTGATACACATCCATACTCCCAGCATTCTAGATATTGAAATAGGAGGCTATTAAGTTTGAGGCTAGCCTGAGCTACAAAGTCAGATCAGGTTGATAATATCCCATCACAAAACAACGCAAGTTATCAAACACCTCAATGAATAAATGTATATTTAAAAAGGAAGAGTTACTTGTATCTACTATAAGGCTGTCAGTACAGAGCCAAAGACTCTAAAACATATTTGAATGCAAATGCAGTATAAATTTTGTGATATTGACTGTAAAACACCTGCAGTAATCGTTGAACTGTTGCTGATTTGCTTCTGAGTTCTGGGCAGTTATTACGTTGAGCTGGTGGCGTCTCTTAGAGAGCTTATGTCAACATGTCACTTCGGTTGATACAAAACCAAGACAATGGAATCACTGTCACATTTATGAACACTCCTGCAAACCTGTACTTTCTCTGGATTTCAGACCACTGGACAAATCTCAAAAATTGGAGCTGGCAACCCAATGTCCTGTGCTTATTTTTTTTGCCACCAGATGGCAGAAGGGGATCATAAGATTTCCGTAACTCACCTCATCCATGGAAGACTTTTTACAGTCATCGTCGTCGTCATCGTCATCGCTTTCCGTATCTGCTTCCCCTGTCAAATTTTAATCACAGACCACGATTTCAGTATCAAAAAGTTCAAAGAATTCACAAAAGCACATTGCCAACTATGTTCAGGGCATGACCTTGGAAGGCTGAGATTCTGCTTCTTTTAAAGCTGTTTTGTTTCGTTTTGTTTTTTCAAAGATTTACATTTTTTTAGTAACAGAGAATTAAGTTGACATTTGGACAAAATTTTTATAAATTTTATTTGTAGTAAATACCATTAAAATTTCCAAGTTCTATTTAAAAATGCCTGTGTGACTTCCACCCCCCCCCCCCCCCCCTTTGCGTTTAAATACTTAAGTCATTGGGTATAATGTTCTCTCTGTGCATCCTACTGTAATGTACATGTTCTCTCGCATGGAAGTCAAACTCTATGACCCTAACAGAGACAAACCCTGCTTTCATTTTTCTGTCCTATCCTAAGTCATGCTCCTTTGAAATAACCCTTGGCCAGCACACAGCTCAGTGAGTGACTAATCTTCAGTGACCAACAGTCTCCAATAAAAGGACTTCAGAGAGGTTGAAGGAGTTGATGAATGAAACCACGAACTTTGGGAAAATGGTAACATAAATAAGGACGTGAAAACTGCAAGTCTGCAGTTACTTAAATAATGCAGAAATCATAAGCACGATAGCATTCTTCAGCTCTAAGAGTGTGCGAGTCAGAGACAGTGGATAACTTCAGTGTCTTGTGACAGCATGCACAAGACTTGGTCAAGCTCAAGCCAGACAAAAATCTAAACATGGGGAGAGGAGGGGAGCATGAAGTCTCACCCTTAGAGGAGAAGCTATTGATAATCAATAACTTCTGGCAGACAAAGAGTCCGTTTTCTATGAGTTTATCACCTGGTAAGTCGATCATGTTCCAGGGGAAGGCTGCACATCCAAGAATATTTGGGCAGCACAAAATGGTATTGAAGAATTTAAAACAAACAAAGAAATGGGACACACAGTTGGAAGGGTGGGGAAGGGGAGTGGATATGGGAATTGTCAAAGAACTAATAAAATATGTTTTTTAAAAGGAATATTCATTTTTGAAAGGGCAAGGTAAAATAATCTAATGCAAAAAGAAAAACAATTAAAAACAATAAAAATAGAAAGTAAGCTTTAAAATCACTACACTTAAAAATCTACATCAATATGACCTAATTTGGTGTCACGTTTAACCAGTTTGCAGTCATTTCAATTGGTTGATCCTCTCCTTCTGCCTAGAGTTAATGGACATTTTTAGGTAAAATATCCATATTAGTATTAAGCACTACATTTCTCTATGGCTGGGCTCTATTCAAACTCCTTCAGACATGTAAAAATATTTTCCAGGGACAAGTAAGAAGCCACAGTTGGTTCTTTGTCAATCATCCCCTTCACTTTTTTCCCACTGCAATAGCACAAATTTCCCAGTAGATGGCAGGATGAGCTCATCCCTGAGGCAGCAGGCAGTGCCTGGTACCTGCTCCCAGAGGGGCCTTCTAAAAAGTTGACCACACTCTTCATCATGGATGACAGAATGCCTATAGCACTACCTTCCAAGAAGCTCTTCGATGTTTTCATGTGAGGGACCAAGGACAATCAATTACTGGATAATAGTGAGGAAAGCATATATATAGTGGGGAAAGATTTCTTTGCCCGGTAACAGAGGGTGACCTGTTACAAAGAGCCACATGAAGTCCTTGATGGTGCTGACATATAGTTATTCGAACCCCTCATACTTGCTTACAAAATGTATCCTGTTATATAACAGATGAATTGTTTTAGGAGGCTGCTACTTGGTATTTCATACAAATTTCTTTGTCTTATTATTTTTAATGGGGGGGGGATGTCCTTTTATCAAGCAACCTGAAAAATGACTGCTAGAATATTCTACAAAATGATTCATGAAACATAACTATTGTGCAATCACCATTTCAAATACACGTTCAGGCCATATTTCGGGTTGTGTGAGGAAGAAAAAGACTTTATCTGCCTCCACTGTGGAAAAAAAAAAGACCTGATTTTTCTTTGGTAAGTTTAACAAAGAAAAAATACACATCAATCGGTCTTTATAAACTAAGTCAACATAGAGCTTGTACATACATACTTATGGGGCTTCCCTTATAAGACTTTAAGAGGACCCTGGAGAAATCTATTTGAACCACAAAAAACAATACCCCCTTTTAAAGCAATACTAACAACACCCAAAAGTGGTATCTTACTTGACCCTCATGCATTCTCTAAAGTGTGCTGGCTAAGTGCTGGCTCTCAGAAAAGGCATCTAGACAACAGAGTAACTTAGTTTTAAAATCAGATCCATGTCATGTGCTTCTTTCTGGTACTGGGACCATCCACAAACCAAATGATAAATTTTCAGAACTCTTTACTCCCAGGCCTACCTACATACTAAAGACTCCAAAACCACATGGCAATAAATACCGATTATACACAACCAACTCCTGGCTAGCTTAGGAAACCTACCGACTTGCTAACAGATTGTTGTTTTTTCTCTGTATTAAGCAATTGTGTTCACTGACTGTAGACATCATTGTTAGAGTTATGCAGCCAATTAATGGGAGAGAGAAGCCGGATTAGATAAAAGCAGATGGCACAAATACCCACAAGCGCCCACGTGCCAAGGAAGGCACATGGGGACAGGTTGGAAAGTGGCCTCTAACGATCTTCATCATATCACACTTCAAATGCATTCTTACTGAGAACAGAAGTTAATTTTCAAAAGGAAATCAGAATTATGTCATGATATTTGAAAAAATACATTCGTGAACCACAGAGGGGGAGAAACCTTCTGAAAGAATTATATACTGTCTGCACCTTAGGGTGTCAGTTTAAAATAGAGCAGTTGACAAGTGAGACAGGCAATAGAACAAAAGGTAAATCAGGCTCAGTGAAGGCTTGCGGGTGTGACGCACTCAGCTCAGAGGTAGAACACTTGCCTAGCCTGTGAGAGGTCATAGCACAACAGAGGATCAAACAAGACAGACCCAAATACCCAACCAGACAAGCAACCAACCAACCAAGTTGGCCACTTTATGTTCTGATTGCCCTACTTTATATTTTAACATTTCAATTGTTTAAAAATTTTTAAATCTATATGTAATAGGCTTGGGGAAATAAAGATATATGATCAATACATGGATTTTCAAATAATAGAGATGGAGCTACATTAAGATAGAAAATATGACCCGAGTCCAGAAGAAACCAGGGCTCCCTTCTAGTTCTGTCTAACTCTAGCGGTTACCCTGACTTCTAACAGCGTATCTTGGTTTTGTTTGCTCTTATACTCATGCAGATGGAGCTAGGTCCTATGCTCATTTTTTTTCTAGCTACTGTGTTCACAGTCGCTTATGCTTCTGGGGAAGGCTGTAAATCGCCCTCATTATATACATTATTCCTTTCTATGACTAAACCATGATTTGCAATCAGCTGATGGATTGCTTGCTGCCAGTGTTTGGATATTTTTAATAATGTTGCTTATAGCATTTTTTCCATCTCTTGATAAATATCACTACCCATTTCTTGTTAGCCCTCTCCCTAGGAATAGAACTGGGGCAGGGGGAGTACATATGCTCAGTTTTTGTGGATATATTAAGTATCTTTATTCCTTCTGTCCACCCTCCTTTTCCTTTCTTGGCTTTCTTCCTCTTTCCTCCCCTCCTGTGTTCATTCTCTCTCTCCCTCTTCTTTTCCTTCTCCCTCTTCCCTTACCCCACCCCCTCCTTCCTTCCCTCCATCCTTCCTTCCTTCCCTCCTTCCCCCCGCAGGGAAAGGACCCAAAAACCCCATCCCTGGCAGGCATGCACTCTTCTGCTGAGAACAGCCAGCACTCCACAGTAAAATCATCATTCTCCAATAAGCAGATTTTTACAATTGTCAGGATTCTTCCAGGTAAGGGGAAATAAATTAGGCTCAATGGCAAATAATCGAAAGAAAACCATTGGCCCTTTGAATTTTTGTCTCACAAGGAGTCAGTTTCAAACTAACGTGAAAGGAAATGCTAGGCATTGCCAGTCTCTTTCATAAACAATGCAAGTCATTTGTCTCTTCACGTTTTTTATAAGCACTCTGTAAATCATGGGAGAACTGCAAAGCCCAGAACCCATCAGTGACTGCATTAAAATCTACCAATCTCTTCCCTTCTGCTGATGTTGTCCATGATGAAGTTTAGAAGCAGATGGCTACTGTAAAGCAGATTTGATCATGTGAAAGCCAGAGTAATATCTTCCTAAAGATCAGCTGACTCCTTAGGTGAGGTCAAGCTGAGGCAGGGGACTGCCTTGGGCCTAAGTGGGCCTAAGTGATAATTTGAGGCTATGAACTGACAACAGTTCCAAGTGGTGGGCAGAGGGTAAAGCCACCACAGAAGAAAGACTATAGATATGCAACAACATTACTGGCTTGGAAGCTGGAGGGAGGGGAACCTGTGAACTGGTGGGTGTAAGGGGCCTTTAGGACTGTAGAAAACACAGACAAATCTTTCCTTAGAGTTTCCAGAAAGTAACTCAGCCTGGCTGACATCTTTGGTTTATTCCAGAAGTTTTCTCAGGGACCTTTCAACCTACAGAACTTGTGGTTGGAGTGTCATAGAAAAGCAGTACAACATAAACCATCCAAAAAGCTGAAAGCGCTTCTAGACCAGATAAAAGCAGCAGATATGAGAATCCCCTCATCCTGAGCCTGGCAGCCCCTCACCAGCTCCTGGAGACGAAGGCTCGAACACGCTGGAAGAGTCACTGTACGTGTTGGAAGCTTGTTCAGAAAGCTTCTTTTTACCACTTCCCTCTGACGACTTGTGTGACTTCTTCTTGTTTTTCACCAATATTTTATACATTAAATCCATAGGGCTTGGAAGAGGTACCCCAGATTCCAGCTATTTAAAAGAAAGCACAGCCTTTAAAAATACTGTCCCTTCCTTCAGATACCTCTCTAAACCCACCACATAGCTCTAGATACCACAGCCTCTAGATTAGCTTCTACTATGCTCATGAAAGCATTCTAATTGTGCTCTGCATTTTTTTAAAAATAAAAGATGCTTTTAAATGACCTAATTCCCTTTCCACAATGAAACTACAAGAGTAAGGCTACTGAAATGTAATGGTAGATTCGATGGACTGACATTGGACCCTCAGGCATTTTCTGATGGGAAGGGCAAATCAAATCATTTTACTGCTGATACATAAATTATTTCTGACCTTCAAGGAAAGGACAGACATTTGACAGAAAAATTGAAGTCGGTCAAAAGTTTCCAAATGAGTCACTGTTTCAAAGTGTTAGGGACAACAGAATCTTACATTGGTTTTGGGTGGGTTTTTGGCATCAGCCAAGATGGACATAATTTCAGATTTTCCTCTTGCTCGTAGATCTGAGCTGTCTTATACTGAGCCTTACTTCACTGTTGCAACTTTGTTCGTATAATGGGAAGTCAATTTCCCATGAGAAGGTTATAAGCTACTGTATCAGGGAGCATGTGCAAGACACAAGACATGCTTATTTTTAGAAAGGCCTTTGAAGTCCTATGAGCTAGCCCTCTAACCGTTGCTTGCCATGAGTCTGGGGACTAGTATGAACTAACTTGAAAATATGCTGGTACTGGGCCAAAGTATCCAGAAAGAAGTGGCTACTTTAGGTTTTGGCTGCTCTTTGCCTTTGTGAACAGGGATGTGACTGTAACCAACCCTCTGGGCAGGGTCCTCTTACTGTACTCAGGAGTCACAAGGAGACGAAGAGAAGCTCTTCCCTTGTTCTAAGCTGGGGCCCCTTGAGAACCTGAGCCCAGGACCTGGAGTTAGTATGTCCAATGACTTACAGCTCCAAGCCTAGAGAGCCAGGCTTCTACTGCCAGGCTTAAGAAGCTAAAGATTTATGGTGACTGGCTTTCAGTTTGAAGAATCGTGGTGTTGAGCTTTAGCCGGCAGTAGTGCGGAACTGGGCAGCTGTCATTATGCTCAGCTTCCGGCAGCAGTGAACAGCAGCAAGAGATAGTGCCTGCTTGTGCTCTATCTCCTGATAGAGCTTAGGGTGTCGGGACCCTGAGCACGTAAAATCCTAGTATTATTTTTATAGCTTGGGATCCCGGCAACTTAAGGCTTAGTTTTCTTTGCAATGACTTCTATTAGATCGGGCCCAGCTCCCCTTTCCTGCCCTTTACAGCTCACTGGGTGTCTAGCACCTTTTTCCTGCCCTTGGTCCCTCTTTGGAATCCCAGTGTCATTCCCCTGATGCTATTCTGCTGTTGCTTCTTTGGCTCCTCTTCCTGTCAGCCATAAGAGAAAATTGTCTTATGCACTGCTTTTGCTGCAACACCAGGGGGCAGCACGGGAGGCTGTCTCTCCGTGGAGTCACAGTTAGCTAAACAGCTTGCTTTCTTTCTATGGTGGTGGAGGGGGCGTGGCAGGTGTGTCTGCAACCCATTGCACCGCAGAATCCTCACGCCAATTAAGTACTGTGCTTGCACTAATCACAAATTTCTGCTGGGCCACCAGGAAATGTGTTCCCCTCTCCCTTGGGTGAGTATGGCTGTTCAGTTTGCCGAGGTGGTGATGGCAAGAAGTCTGGTGCGTGCTGTTTAACACAGAGGTAGCTAGAATAGTAACACACGGGGCTGGAGTTTTGCTTTGGCAGCTAGAAGCTGCAATTGCAGAGCAGCTCCCTCAAGGCCAGCATATAATGTTCAGGGCTGTCAGGCTGCCATAAGCTGTCCAGCTGGCTGCTAACGAGGTGCTGCTTGGGCTACAATCCTCTGTTCAAGCATCCAGACACCCAGGAAGGGGCTAACCACTGTCCATTAGGGAATCAGATTTACTCAGCTCCCCAATATCTTGTTTAAAGGAAAAATGAGCAATATGAGAGAGGTTTAAATAGTATTTAACAACCATCTACTCTTAGATGAATACCCATGGGGAGGGTTGGGGCATTTTATCCATTCATGGGTACAATGAAAGCTTGAGTATTGTCTCAGAGGTAAATGAAGTGATGGGCAGCAGGTGGTGGACAGCAGGTGGTAGACAGCAGGTGGCTGAAACAGGCTCAGGAACCAGCACTGCCAGATTTTGCATTTACTTCAAAAGGGTGTGAAAAAGATCTTTTGGGGGGGTGGGGTTTACAGAGTGCTACCCTCTTGGACTAGCTCTAGGAGCTGACTCTCATTGCTGAGGACTTTGTAATCTTGACTGATTCCTGACAGCTGAAATATTCTCTTCTAGAGAGAAGAGAGAGGCTGATGAGTTTCAGGAAGTTAACAAATCTCACACACTCAGGAAGTTCCTGAAACCTACAATGTTCTCCAGGTACCTTTCCATGATTATATCAGCAGTATGGACTGCCCAGGGTTGGGTGTGGGAATGTGGGGACTGCTCAACATGTCTAGCTGCCTGCATGTCGGACAGGCAGCACCAGGGATGTTGCATTCATGAGTTGATGCACATGCTGGAATGGGCTTTTGGATTATACAGTTGACTTTGAGTTATCCACACTACCGTCAATAGCCCTTCATCTATATTCCCATAAGTAAACCCATGGCACCAAACTAGACTTTGGTGGAATTACTACTTTAGCTTGTCCTCAGTAACTTATTTGGGGGAAATAGACATTTGTTCACAAAAACTAATGGTGTCACTTTAAGCAGAGGAGGGATAAAGCTAGAAAACGAAAAGAAGCAGACACATGTCTTCTGACCTCAGTTGAGCTCATATCCCACTGATCAAATTACACCAATCATACATCTACACAGATGATCTATCTCCCTAGCTGTAACTAATACGTGTTCTCCTTTAAGGAAGCATATCACAGCTACTTACTGGGTATTTTTCCAGTGGCTCCATAAGGAGGGCATCACCAAAGATTAATCGGCAATACTCGGCCATCTTGGCTTGTTGCTTCGGGCTAACAGCAAGAAAAAAGGAATTATGAAGTTTATTCAGAGAAGTTTCTTTGCATTATTAGCACAGAAAGAAGTCAGTCAGAATCAGTTTCCATTGTTATGAAACCCTATCCTAAATATCACAAGTTCACATGAATTCACACATTACACACTGGCAGCATGCAGGGTGGCTGTGTGGGGCTATATTTTAAGTTCATCATATACAACCCAGACAAAGACATAACACATAATTTCCCTGTCTCCAGATTCATGAGCTTCCTAGAGCTAGAAACTTGGTTCCTTCTGTTGGATTCCCTGGTTGTATGTCAACTACAAGGCACCTGGGATTGGAATACTTTCCTGGTTCCATGTGAATTCTTGGATAAAATGTATCAGAGCAACAAAAAGCAGAAAAGAATTATTGATAAGGAGTCAAGAAGGGAAAGAAGAATGAAGAAAAGAGGAGACTACATTGGAAAGGAGAGAAAGAGAAAGAGCTTCATTTGCAGAAGGAAACTAGGCAGAAGTGAGTGTGTGTGTGTGTGTGCACGTGTGTGTGTGTGTGTCTGTGTGTGTGTGCATGTGTGCAGGCGCATGTGCACATAGGGGATGCTGGAGGAAGGATAAAGCAGCATTGACAAAGGCTGTCTCCAACTCTTTTCTTCCCTATTTTTGGAGACATGGTCTCACTGTGCAGTCTAGGCTGGCCTGATAGTTTGAGAACCTCCTGCCTCAATACCCTGGGTGTCAGGATGACAAACATACATACACCTCTATGGTGAGATTTGCATGTCAGCAACTTTTCTGTGCAGAAAGAGTGGAGCAAAGGAGGTAGTAACCCAGCTGGTTGCCAGGAGGAAGAAGAGCTAGAGTTCAGGGTTTGCTGAGTTGAGCTCTTGGCTCTGAACTACTCTAAATCTGTACAAGGAGAAGGATTTTAACTGCTCTTGGAACCAGACAAAGGATGTTGAGAGGATGTAACAGAGTAATGGTTGCAGACACCTTTAAAGAACTACACAAGCAAGATGCATATAAAGTGATCCCATGGGGAGGAGACGCCCGGACTGTGGCTAGCCCAGACTAACTGTGCCTCCAGCCCTGGGAAAGATGCTGTTAGAGGGACCTTCCGAATGCTTTCAGTACTCCTGTTTCCCTTGACCTTTTCAGATGCAATTAAAAAACAGTTTTCTCATCCTGTGCAATGATACACATCATGACACAGTACCCAATACTGCTGGGTTGGGTTTATGATATACAAGCTGAGGGTCCTAACTTGTCCTGGTTATATTGCAATGACAATCCATTCTAGCAAAAAAAAAAAAAAAAAGTAATAAAGAGAAGACTAGTAACCATGATGCAAATGATGGTGCTCGACCCTAAATCATAAAGATTAGAAGATGTAATTTGTATTTTCACTCCTTTCCTGAACGGTAAGCCTGGAACACACTGTGATTTCTGAGAAGGGGTTAATTAGACTGAAACTCTGTTTCTGTGCAGAAGGAAAGCGCTCATTACAGCTGTCTCTGACAAAAATGAATTGTGTGCTCTATGGTCAGGTGAACTTTTGGGTTCATATGTCAAGTCTCAAAATTATTATCTTCTTGGAACTGTGGGGATGTTAAAGGAAAGATTCCAAGAACTTGCAAAGCCCAATGCACCAATGTTTCTCCTGAGACAAAGTCTTCTTATGTAACTAAAGCTTACTTCAAACTGTGTATCCCAGGCTGGCTTCAAACTTGCAATCCTCCTGCCTCTGCTGGGATCATGTCCATAGCAAAGCTTTACACCTCTACACTGTTCCTGTCTTGCTTGAGCAGGACTTTACTGCATAGTTTACACAGCACCAAGAGAAAAGGATGACTCTCAGAAGTTTGAGAAAGGACCGACCAACCCTTGACTCAATCCTGAATCATACTGGAGGCTGTACTTTAAGGACAATTCATTAGAAGCTATATGGATGGGACCTTTAGGACAGACAGGGAAGTACTTGATCGGGTAGATGATTTCTGCCAGTGGCAACTTACATAGGAAGTCTGCCAAGTCAGCCTGCTCTCTGGCTGTGGCTGAGAACACAGCATCTGTGCTGTGTGCTGTTCTAAGCTGCACTAAAGAACATGGGAACAACACAGAGAACCTGTATTTTGAGGAAGGCTGTGGTATAATCCTGATATGATCAGCTCAAGGGCCACACATGTCATTTAGATCACCTGGTATGTAAGTAAACTGCACATTAGCATTTACAATGTATAGGGCAAACATGCAGCTATTTCTAAGTTCTCCAAGAACATATGCTGTTGGTCTGAGGCCTGCTCTGTGAAGGAAGTTTGTGTGAATATAAGGAGAGGAAGATGTAGGTACCCAAGGAAAAAAAAGTGAAATGTGATATTCAGTAACCAGGTCATTTATGTTCTCAATAAACACAAGTGTTCTTTTAATAGAACAGAGAACAAAGTGAACACACACATGCACACACACACCCCCAACACACACAAGACGTTATTTTCTTGGTTTTGTTTGTTTATTCTTTGTTTTGTTTTATCATCATGTGTGAATTTTGAATAAAGTCGTGACAGCTACATTTAATTACCAAGAAAATGCAGCATTCTGGTGCTGTAGCCTCTTGGCTTTCGTGCAGTGTGGGAATTAAGTTTTGTGTCCAGTTTGGGATCTCTGTTTAATTAGAGTGGAAGACTGCAAAGCACACCCTGTGTGCCCGGGAATCCCGGGTACATGTGGGTGAACATTGGCTGACAGTAGATCTCAGGTTGTCACTGGCCTTGTAGATCTCATGTTGTCTTGATTCCATGTCTTGGAAGTTTCTGATATTTCCCTGTAGGGGTATGTGTGTGTGTGTGTGTGTGTGTGTGTTAATTCATATTCTGTATTCTAAGGCTAGGCTAGCTTGATGTGAATCTCACTTCAGCTGCATAGCCTCAGGCAAGCTAAATGCTCACTTGGGATTCAGTTTCTGTACCTGAAAGATGAGGATAATCCTGCTCCTTTGATGAACAACAGGGTTTATAGCAAGGGCTGCACGAAAACATAAAGCATAGGGAAAAGTGTTTCGTGCAAAATACATGTTCACTAAATGTAAGCTTTTATATGTCATGGTGATTATGGGTGTGCCCTCTCTGTCTACTTCAAGGAAGAGTTTACTTTGTAGCCAGTGAGACAATGCAAAATGGAACAGCATTGCTTGATTTTTGTCTGCTTTTAGAAACATACTCCTTTAAGAAAATAACACTGCCAGATGCCTGTTATTAAAGAAAACATAAACAAGGCACTGTCCATAAATGTGAAAACCACCCCACCTGAACGAGGTGGAGAGGGGTTGCTGGAGCCAAGGAAAGCTATGAGACAGACAGGAAGAGAAAGCCTCCCACAGAGCCACTTGCAAATCTGAGCCCTTGCAGCAAACCTGGTGTGCAATGAAGTCACTGCAGGTGTGTGGAGACAGCAAGGAATGGGGCTAGGTTCTGGTCTCTTCCATGCCTCTCAGGGGTGTTAGGAAACCCATGTATAGAGATTTCATCATTCATAGGATGAAATGATTACAGTGACACAGAATGCAGAGTGGTAAATGCTGTGCTTGTCCTGAGAACAAACTAGAAATATACTTACAAAGTTGGTTATTTCAAAATAAGTTTCTTTCTACTCATGTATTAACAGAATACTGTATTTAACTACTCGAAAATTTGGTTCTGCTCAAACTGCTTCTTGAAGGGCTAGAAAATCAGGCACTAAAGCATGTGTGGCAAATTAGGAAACTGACAGGGACTCTCAGAAGGAAGGAGAGACAAGAGAATGTATGAACCCTTTTATCATAAATGTCACCTGCTTTATAAGAACAAAAAAATAACCAAAAACCAAAACAACCCAAACAACAACAACAACAAACCTGCCAGGGGTCCTTGTGAGGCACAGAAAACTTCACAAACACTCTATAAGTAATCATGACCCTACCACATGTTCTTCAAGCACTACATCCACACACTAAAGTTGTCGTTTTAACAGACTTTGTCTCAACAGAAATAATAATCTTTTTCTATGAGCTCGTGAGAGCAAGCAACTGTGTGATACTATGATGTATATACTAATATCCAGATCATAGTTATAATTACCTCACCTTGATTCCTTGCAATAAAATGAATAGCTGCTAGATGTGGTAGTACACCCTTGTAATCTGGCACTTTTCAGGCTGAGGTAGGAGAATTAAGAGTTTAAAGCAATCTTGGTTACCAGCAATACCATGTCTCAAAAATGAGGGGTGGGTATTGCTGCTCAGTTGAAGAACACATGTCTAATAAACACAAGGCTCCATAGTCCATCCCAAGCATAGCAAATAGTCGAGTAAATAAAATAGTTATGCCAGAGTTATCTTTTCCTTATTATAGCTCAGCAGTAGGCACAGGCTACTTTGAAACAGACAGATTTTTGTAATACGAATAAGCAGTGAAAAGCAGCAGGAAAGGAGGGATGTGGCCAACAGACATGGGCATGAGAAGAGAGTTTATAGGCGTTCCATCCGCAGTCATAGCAGAGGGACCTGGCCTTTTAAGACAACAAAATGGACTATAAACGCATAGCCATGGGAGTTTCTGAAAGAGGGTTTTAAGAGTGGCCCACTGCATTTCAAGTCATTAAAAGAATGACTTATTGTAAAGACAATGCACTCTACCATATTGCAAAGGGAAGTCCTTAGTTTAGAATCTTGCAGTAGCATGAAGATAGACTGACCCCACAAGCCCATGGAGTATTTTAATGCTCATAAGATTTAAATGAATGATTCATCCTTTGCAGATGAAAGCATGCCACATACTGTACAACATGATTGAAAGACACCAAAGCTAATATCAATCCATCTGAAACTGGGTGGAAAATTGCTAAAGAGGCCTCATTAGGGAGAAAGACTCCTCACCGCATGTTCCAAATACTTACGAATCCACGTGGTTCTCAAAGGAAAGGAGGATGGGAAAAGGAGAAGTCTTGAACGCACACTCTGCGATGGCTTCTATGACTTCCTAAAACAAGAACACATACATATTCAACACTGCTCAGCTCTTCTTGTGCATTATCTTTTCTTGGAGTTAAATACATTACTATGGAGGGGTTATTGTTCATTTCTTTTGATCTTTGTATATATCAGGTTTGTAGTCACTGCTATTTGTTTATAGCAGTTCTGGGCTTAAAACTGAGGCCTCATGCTGGCTGGGCAAGTTAATCTACTACTGACGAGGTGCCCAGCTCATAGAGCTGTCTTTGGACAATCAGTAAGGCAAATTTTCTACCCATAAATTTATTTTCTGAGCCAAACTGCTATTAGCATCTGGTCATATTTATTTCTGGTCTGTTGTTTTGTGTGTGTATGTGTATGTTTGTGTGTATGTGTGTGATTTTGTTTTAATAATTGTTACATGTATTTTCCATAAATATTATTGTTAAGAGATAAACAAAAGGGGTTGGAGTGTAGACTGGTAGCAGGGTACCTTCCTAGAGTCGGCAAGGTCCTGGGTTTGATTGCCAGCACCAAAACCAACCAAACGACAGCAAACAAAGTGAAGACAAACCTTAGGTTCAAGAAAAAAGTGCTTAAGATAGAGTTGCACAGCCAACATCCCAAACTACAGCCCTGTCAGCAGTTGGTCACTCTCCCCAACCCCCACCTCACACACACTCTCAGGAACACACCCAACAACCTAAATCTTTATGTTTCTGTATACCTGTTTGTTCCAAACACTTCATATATAAGGAATCGTGGAGTATATGGTTGGGCACTCTTCAGGTAATGTGTTTCCAAAGCCTGTGTTCTAATGTGTATCAGTGATTCAGTTTCCTTCTTATACTTGTTTTAAATATTTATGTCAGGGTAGAAGCTATAGCCCAGTATTAGGCTACTGAACAGCCTAGGTGCTTCATGCAGTAATGAAAACACATTATATGTCATAAGCTCCAATAACTCTACAAAATTCTAGAAAGATAGAAATACCACGATTGAGTAAGCTAGTCATCAACTGTTAGATGGGTACATATGTCTTCTTCAAGAAGAAGAAATACAGGTTGAAATAACATGAACTCATTCATAGTGTTTTACATGTTTCCAAATTATTTTTTATTGAAAACTGTTTACAACAATGCACAAAAGATCATATTGCAAAGCATATTCACTACTAGGCTTCTGAGCATTCTTTTTCCAAAGTGTTTTTCTTATTTAAATCATGTTGAAATGCAATCTTTTTATGTTTATTTATTTATTCATAAATTTATTTACTTACTTTTAAGGTGTATTGGTTTTTTGTTTTGTGTGTGTGTTGTCTACATGTATACCTGTATACCACGTACATGCAGTGTCCACAGAGTCCAGAAGAGGGCATAGAATTCCGTGGAACTGGAGTTACAGATCTGTCCTGTGGGTTCTGTGAGTTAAACCGCAGTCCTCTAGAAGATGTGAGCCATCTCCTCAGCACTTCATTTTTTGTCTAAGTGTTTCACCACTTATATTATTTAAACTTCACATTACCATACACTGCTTTTATTTACATTTATTCTTTGCAGTTGTGACTTCTGTTCTCATTCTTCATGCTGAAACCCTTCCCACAGACTCCTCTCCCTTTCCTGTGCAGTGCACAGTGTTCTTTATAGCAATGTCATTAAGCTATTTCCCTTGCCTGGGAGTAGAAATGAGGCTTTCTAATTCTGTGTTGCATTTGCATATATCTTCTAAGAATGATGCTCTTGCACAGAGGGAGAACCACTCTCACTCTTTCTTAGAAGTGAATTCACAGATTGCTTTTCATACATAATCAATTTAACTTTTATCACTGCTGAGTCTATCAAAATAAGAGCACTATAAAAGGCAAGTGATGTCAGGATGCAACATTTCTTTTATTTTGTACATTTGCACAGACGGTGGATGCAAATGGGCTTGTGTTGAGAACTGTGTCTTGGACTTGCAAGAAGTATGATGTTGGGAGAATGACCTAGTGCTTCTGAGCTCTGGCTCACAGGGTCATAAAGTAGATATGCCCAGTTCCACAGGTCTGTTACGAAGGTGCAGTGAGAGAAAGAAAAATGCTAACTCACTCTGAGCTGGTATTAAGTCATTTTAAGGTTCTTATCTTGCTAGTGATTCCCTCTTTCCTTGCTATAACCAACACTCTAACAAAAAACCAATACACCTTAAAAGTAAGTAAATAAATTTATGAATAAATAAATAAACATAAAAAGATTGCATTTCAACACGATTTAAATAAGAAAAACACTTTGGAAAAAGAATGCTCAGAAGCCTAGTAGTGAATATGCTTTGCAATATGATCTTTTGTGCATTTGTACCATGCTATTCACATCCCATAAGGAGAATACTTATCTTCCTTTATACAGGTTATGAAGTAGAAGTTCTGAGTATTAACTGACCTAAGAATTCAAGCTCATCTTTCACATGCTTCTCAGCTCTCCACTTAGGGGCCTAACCAAGTCTGGCTTGTGTTGACTATCCTATGGGTAGGGGCTTCTGGCACCTTCCTAGTGCACATGGGCCAAGCAGACAGGACACTGAAACTTCCCTCACCAGTTTTCCAGAGGACTTAACTTGACTCTCAGCCCTCAGTCTGGTTGAATAAGAATTCCTTACCTATGTAACACTACATAGCCTTTATCTTTTCAGGAGGAAAACTGAAGTTTGGCTTTACAGTCAAACACAATGTTACAATGTCTGGGGCTTACACCTGCAGGGGTCTCACAGCAGGCCTGGCAGGTTTCTGAACTGCATTTCTATTTACAATGAGCCTAGGAGGGGTGCAAGGTTACGGGAACAAGGTTCAGCTGATAGGAAGCTTTTCCAAGGCCTTGCAGCCAGCCCCTGGAGACCTATAGTTGACCCATCAGTCAGCTGGAGAGCAGCACTCTAACCTCTGTCTTCTCTTTCTCTCTTTCCCACCTCTCTTCCTCCATCTCTACAATACTTTTAGCTACAGGTTAAAAAGCTTTGCCAAATTTTCACATCAAATAAGACTTTACTGAATTATAAGTTGGCAACCAGTGAAAAATCTACAAGCACTCCTAGGTGACTTTTGTTCTCCTTAATGTTTGAAACATTTTGTAAGGTATGTATGATTGCTCAGGGTCAGAAAGCTAGTGGTGACTCTTAAGCTGCTCTTTCATATGTGCTGCATTAGTGGCAAGGGATTACAATCATTTCCAGTACCATGGTCCTATTACTCCAGAGACTTATGACACTGCTTTCAGTAACCTGCTGACCACACAGGTCAGTGAATAACTGCAGTGGGAAAACTGTCCTTGAACACTTTTGCCTGTAGAACGGTGGTCCTGCATGCTTTTAATCCCATTACTCAGAGTGCAGAGGTAGGTGAATCTGTGTGAGTTCAAGGCCATCCTAGTCTACAGAGCAAGTGCTGGGGACAGCCAAAGCTATACAACAAAACCCTGTCTCAACACCTCAACACACACACACACACACACACACACACACACACACACACTCACACACAAGAGAGACAGAGAGAGAGAGAGAGAGAGAGAGAGAGAGAGAGAGAGAGAGAGAGAGAGAGAGAGAGAGAGAGGCTGACTTTGATCTTGACAGAAGAACAGGAAGAGTTTATATAGGGTTAATATAGGTAGATATTTATGGAGCAATATAAAATTGTTCCCCAAATTATTATTTCTTACAGAAAACAAAACGTTATTTTCAGAAATGTTTGATTTGACTGATTCATCTATTTTCATTATGTGTCTTTTTCCAATCTATTCTATACAATTGCTGGTTAAAGTTAGCCGCCTGAGGGAAGGCAAATCCTGGGATGGAGTAGGAAGTGTGGTGTCTGTCCTGTATAGAGAAGAGAGACTGAATGTGAATGGAGAGAGTGCCATCAGAAGGTGTATTTCAAGGACAGCCATCAGAAAGACCAAGACAGATGGTATGAAAACTGGAGCAATGGCCGAACCGAGAAGTGAAGCCAGCCACAACTCCATGCTGGCATACAGAGGCTCACAGCATCCCCTTCCCCTTGGAGAACACCACGTTACTTTTGTCCATACAATAAGCAGGCATTATATGTAAACAGGAATCCTTGCTTTGTGAGGTGCATCACATGGCAGTGTTCTGAAACATACAAACTGATGGCAGACAAACCGTGTGACAGAAAAACAACAAACTCTATACTCTGCTTATTTTGTTGCTGCAGTAGGTACTGGACAGTCAAATACAATCTAGTCACACTGCAAAGCCAGTTCCAAATGCCCAGGAGATAGAGTAAGCAACATGTCACTGCCCACCAACATGTTATAAAAAGAATTTCACACACTTCAACAGAGAAGCAGATCTCCCTTCCAGAATGGCCAGAGGAAAGGCAGACCGACATGAAAGTGAGGCTACACTTTGATCGCTCTGGGATGGCAAAACTCCAAATCTTTATTGATCACCTCTTCTCTGTCAGGTTCAATTCAATGTGATGTGGGGGAATGGGGTCATAGAATGAAGGTCTCATCTTTGTGGGATGACATGATAGTAGGAAACCCAGCAAGCAAAGGACACAGTAGCTGGGTTGAGCAGCATGTAATAAGGTGACTGGGTACCATGTGGAAATTTAAAAACTCAGAGTGAGGCGGTGAAAAATTTTCTATCTGCGAGGGTGTGGCGTCACCACTAGCAGGAGCATGAAACAAAAAAGTTCTAGTAGTTCTTACTGGGATGAAATTTGAGACACTTCAAAGAAGTAAAAGGAGAACTTCATTTCAACCTGGGCAGAAGTATGGTGGCCTGAAAGGGTCAGGGAATCTCAAGGTGGCTCATGCAGTACCTGATACACAGTGGGTTGAGGGAATGACACAGTAAGAATTGGGACAATTTACTGATTAAACAATAGAGAGCAGAAGAGGTCCAATCCCTTGTTCCTAATCTCACCCTTCCAAAGTCCCTCCATGCACCAGGCTCTGGGAAAACAGGCTACGATGACTCTGAAGAGCAGGGGCTGGATTTGTGTGAGGGAAGGAGGAGCTCTAAGTACCAGATTTAAGTCTTTCACATAGATTCTACACTGCACTTACAGGACTCTGAGTGAGGCATGTGTATCTAGCTTGGCTCTTTCCTAACTTGGCTTCTGGAGTTAAAAACTAAAAATCTTGTTGCTAAATTTATCTATAGCTTAGGCTAGCATTTCCACTACTACTTCCCCACCTCCATGTCTCTCCAAATCTCATGAGCAGAGGCATAGGGGTAGGGGTCAGGAGAGTATAGCTGCACCACCCTGCTCACCCTACCCACCAGCAGGCAGAAGGATGCAGTCCTCTACCCTTAAACCTTTAAAGCTGCCAGGGTTTGGATGTGGTAGGGGAGCTGGCTGCATGAGTTCAGGCAAGGACATTTATTGAGCAGAGGGCAGGAGCTCACAAATGTGACTGAAGGACCACTTGTAGGTCAAGTGCACAGAAGAGTCACTCCAAGTGAACCAGGTGGCTAAGGCTGAGAAGCCAATGCTCCATACAAAAGAAATGTTCCTGAGAACGTGCTAGTTGTTTATTCTGATTTCAGGATCTCAGAGAATTTTGATTAAGCTTGAAGAGAACAGAATTGGTACTCACAGGGATTCTAACAGGTTGAAGTGGGGCATAGGCAGGGTGGTAGGTGAGTGTGCCAGCAGCCCAAGTGTACTTCCAGGTTGTCTCCCTCTCCTACCATGGTCAGAACTCTCTGCACCATTGCCAACTGGAGATATCCCTGACCAGTGGGCTATTCCCAGCCTCTGTTCTGTGGCCCCTGACCACACTCGTTCTTACAGAGCCTAATTTGAACCAGGACTGAGCAGGGGCTAAAAGGAAGAAAGGAAGTGGTGTACGGAAATAAAACCATAAAAATCATCTTTTTTTCTCAATTAAGATTATTAAACAATTGCAGAGTGATTGGATTCAGGATCTAGCACGACTTTTAAAGATCTCGGTCAGAATTTGAGTCAAACTATATTAAACATGTTGTAAAATTAAGTGAAGATTAAGTGTAACTTTTCTTTATCTACGGCATGGTAATCCAAATCTTGAAAAGCCAAATTATTGGGTGAAGTGGCCCATGCCTGGAATCCTACATTCTAGAAGCTCAGGCAGAGGTGGGAGTTCAAATCCAGATTAGGGTACAGAGATCCTTTAAAACAAAAACAAATTCTACAGAAAGAGCACCTCACACGCATTGCCGATGACATTAATGTTACAGGACACATGGTTGGTGCCTAGCACAGTAGCTTAAACCAGAAAAATACCACCACCAACAACAAAAAACTCGGAAATGAATTTGGCCTAGCCTGAAAACCTTGCTTTTGTTAGCTCTTCCATTACTGACACCTGATTTATTTGGTCATATCTCAAGCGCCTCAAGGTTAAGACTAATTTTCCTAAATTTCATTATTCTTTTAAAAAAAATCACAAAATGGTAAGAAACTCAAGTCAGCTCAGATATCATGACCCCAGAAACATGCACACCTTCATCCAGATTGTTCCCTGGACACAGTACCCCAGATGTTCTCTCTCAATGAACCCATAAAGCCCCTGCAAATGGTTCCTTGCAGGGTATGTAGGCAAAAATCTGATACTCTGGCTCAGATGTCTGTAAACTTGGTGGCAAAGTCCTTTACAGCATAGGATGTGTCCAAGGGTAGAAGAAGAAGGAAGACCAAAACACACCCTAGTCTTGCTTAATAATTATGTCAGATGCTCCTCTGTCACTGATAGGTGTGGCCCTGCCTCATTGGTCTAAGAAAGTCATAATCATTGGATTATTTCTTTTCTTCACAACATCCAATCTAACACAGGGCAACTCTGCTTCCTTTAATTTTCTTCCCAATCATCCAATCTATCAGAACCTACCCTGTCAGCTCTACATGGCAAACATCCACCAGGACTCTACATTCCCCCATGACAGAAACCTTCCCCATTCATGAGCAAGATAAATAAACACACTTACTAGCCATGTGCTGTCAGAGGTTGCTGATGTACAGACACTGGGTTTTAAACCTAGCATCATAGATTTACCTCATTTACAAAATGAGGCTGCTCATTTTGCCTCTAAAACCCTGAAATTGCAAATGTATTAAAGCTTGAAATTTTTATCACAAATAATTGTGTACAAAAAGTTTGGGATTTTGGAACATTTGGGGTTTTGGATTTTTGGCTTATGGGTGTTCAGCCAGTAGAGTCTAAGAAAATCTTCCCCAAACTGATAAACTCTGCAATCTGAAAGATATTTGATGCCAGGCATTTCCTATAAGAGACACTCAAGTGATTTAATAATTAAATGGTAGCAATTAATACCATCTTCAAGATGAATAAAGCAAAGCTAGAAATACACGAAATAAAATTTATGAGTTCATAGAGTGAAAAATCTAAGACAAAACATGTAGACTAGAATATTTAGCAATATAAGTCAATCTCAACTGGCAGAGTCACTGTTTCGGGTTGTACTCAAATGTTGTACTCTAAAATGTACAAAGTAGTGTTCATTGTGATACTCAAGAGAGCTGTCCTCTTAGAACAGAGTAGATCCCCATGAGAATAGCTACAAGGAGTGTGTTTCTGGTGTTCTGTTTCTTGATTTACATGGTAGATACATGGGTACACACAGTGACCATAAGATGCACCAGGTGTCGGTGGCGGCACACACTTTTAATCCCAGCACTCCGAGACAGAGCTCTGAGTTTGAGGCTAGCTTGGAATGCTGACTGAGTTCTAAGGCAGCCAGGGTTACACAGAGAACCCCTGTCTCAAAAAAAAAAAAAAGATATGTACCCGCACTACACATATTCTTAATTTTAAGTATGTTTGACAATAGAAAAATGCAAGAAAGTAATGGGTAGACAAAAACAAACAAACAAAAATCTTTGATCTTTCCCAAGTAAGTTTCCTTAGAAATTGGTTAGTTGGACAGACTGCTGTAGTTTTAGCTTCTGAATTCAAACACAAAGAAGATTCTCAGCCTGTCAACTTCACTGTAATACCCACACATTATGTGAGAAAGCTTTACCCCCATGACACCAGGTCTCCCAGCTGCCTTTTAGCAACCTCCTTCACTCTACCTTGAAGGATATTTCCGTTGTCATGGTGAATCCATGGGTGATGACAGGTTCTTCCTCTGCAGTCCTTCCCTTCCAGCAGTCCAGCTCCACACAGCGACATCCAGACAGAAGCACCTGGCGATACATCTCTACAGACGAGTTCCCAGCCAACTGGCCAGCTGCAAAACAAACCCCAGAATTCCCTGAATCATAGAAAGTATAGACTATGGGCATCATGGAAAGCTCTTTGACTTAGGAAACAGAGCACTTAAGTAGCTCAGGTGGCATCAGAGCTCCCTAGTGGTGAGTTGGGAATTATAGAGAGGAGAGAGGAAGGGTGTTGTAACATAACAAGGACACTCAAACACGAGCCTTTGCAGTCAACAGTTCATCTTGAAAAAATAAACTATCTGGCATAACTATTTTATAGGAAGCAGAATCCATTCCAGATAACGAAAAGGACACAGAACAGCAGAGTCACCCAAATGTCCCAAGGGAAGACGTAGAAAACAGAAAACGCAGGTCTGTTCATGGAAGATCCTTAGTAAGTGAAGACCATAACACTCAAATTGGTGTACAGTTTTAATTCATATTAAATTCAACCTAACCTTTTTATCCTTTTCCCTACAGAAATTTACATTCTGATCCAAAACTTCACATGGGAATATAAGGATGTTAGCAACCAGGCGTTTCGATTACCTGCCTTAAGGACTCATGGACAGCAAGATATGTCATCATCAGCTGCCAAGATGCAATACATTCCCATTGCTACCATGAGTTGTGTTATCTTCCCTGCTCGTGTGCTACATCCTCTTACAAAAAGCCACTCTCTTCTCTTCCCACTCTCTTCTTCCCTACACCCTTGCCCAGAGGCAACCTCTGTTTAGCCCCTCCCCAAAAAACTCCCACTTGAGATTGGCTGCATGGTGTGACTTTATGGCATTCTTTCCCATAGAACATAACAGGGGGAGTGGCACTTAATTAGCCAAAGTAATCCTGAAAAAAAATATAAACAAAGTTGGAAAAATCACATTTTCCAATTTTAGGATATACTACCAAGTTATGGCAATCAAGACAGTATGGTGCTACCATAGGAAGAAACACACAGGTAAATGCAGTGGAAATGAAGGTTTAGAAATACACCTTTGGTTTACAGTCAACTGACTTCCAACAGGGTTACCAATACAACTTAGTACAGAAAAAGTAGTATTTTTAATGAATTAGCCTGGGCCAATAGGAGAGCCATATGCATAAATGAATAAATACATAAATAAATAAGCAAATAGCTGGGCCCCTCTTTCACACCACATAGAATACATTAATGTGAAATTGAGCAAGTACCTAAAAGAGCTAAAGGCATTTAAGTTTTAAGAGAAACATAGGAAGGAAGCACCAGTAGTTCTGAGCAGCAGGTACCCAACAGCACAAGCAACAAAAGGAACAACTGTGAGATTCCTTCCTGTGTGAGATTGAAACTTGTGAGCAGAGCTGAAATAACTTATCGAAGCTGCTATGTACCTAGTTAGGACTAAGCAGGCTCCACCCCTGCCAGCAGCTACCGCCCATGTCTTTGTCAAACACAGGGATTTTTGAAGAAGGGGGAAGAATGACAAGTGACTGAGGTACATATTTTACATACCAAAGCAGACCTGGCCTCCAGGCTCTTCCAGCATCCCTCAGTCCCTACCTGGCATACCTTGTCCCCACTCCTGAATTTTCTAGCCCAGGGGCTGGGCTGCTGTTTCCCCAGAGGTTCTTCTTTATATAGTCCAG
The DNA here is from genome assembly GCF_004785775.1 of Grammomys surdaster. Lineage (NCBI taxonomy): Eukaryota > Metazoa > Chordata > Mammalia > Rodentia > Muridae > Grammomys > Grammomys surdaster. Next base: position 13,053,781 of record NW_021604587.1, read on the forward strand.
ACATTTTGGTCTCTCTCTGCTTCTTTTCCTCTTCTTTGTCTATGTATCCTTTCTCTCTCCTTCCTTTCCTCCTCCGCCCCCTCCCCATTCCCCCCTTTTTCTCCTTGGTGACATCCCTGGCCTTGGTCCTTGGTGCTGGAACTTGCCCACCTGAGAGCAGCTTCCCAGTAAACTTGCCTTTCATATAATCTAATCTGGCTTAAATTGGCTCATTTCAGGGAAGGCAGAGAAACAGCATATCTGAAAGCCATACAAAGCCTACCTAAAAGGTGGAGATTGGCACATGGTCCTTATGTCTCCAGGCCTCCCGGCTGGAGACTGCTTCCTTCTATCCTTTATTATGTACCTTGTAATAAGTTGCACCCTTCTTATATGTTGTGCTCTGAGTATCTTGTCTGAATTCTTCTGACAAAAGTTACCTGGATTGAAGACCTGAGTGGAGCTGGTGAGATTAGACCTGTGCTCTATGTTAATTCCATACTGTATAAGAGGTTGTCTTGAGGTTGTGTCTTGTCCTGGGAGACTCCATTTTACAGCATTTCCTCCCATTTAAGAGAAGATGGAAAGGCAGGAAGCCTCTGTATCTTGATTAGCATGTGAATACCACCATATGTCCAGCACCACCCATGAAGCAGAGAATGATATACAGCTTATTCTCAATGATAGAAAGGGTGCTGCACTATGAATTTATTAACGTGAATTGGGGCCCTATGAGCACATGAGTATATCAAAATCACATCACTTAAAACAGGCTCTAGAATCTACTGAACACATCAGATTGAGAAAAGAATACAGTAGTTGGGCCTCATTAACACCATGATGACAGTAACTCTGTTGACCTGACTTGATGTGTGCTCCAGGGACAGATTGGCAGAGAACACTCATACTATCTCAGGGGTTTCAGTTTGGCTCAGTCTCCATGCTCAAAGGCAGCGTGTTTGACTTGTCGTCTGCCCATTCATTCACGGGGACCGGGCCTTGTCATTTATCACTGTGGCTTCTATGGCCCTGCCTCTCACCTGGGCAGCTTGACTCTTGTGGACTATCTCTGTGCTCTACTCCACATCAGCCCCTCCAGCATCGTCCCAACAGGATCTGCTTCCCGAGTCCCATAGAAACTCTCTTTACATTTTATTGGGCTTCTTCTGCCTCTTAATACGGTCCCTTGCACTCCTTAAACTCTACTGAGGCCTCTTTACCCACTGCGGCCATTCTGTAGCCTCAATGTATAACTGTACACAGCTACACTTGCTGTGTGATAAGCAGTATGTGATCTGAGAATTAATATCATTAATTAAGACTGCAATAAAAGGAGTGCTGATTGCCAATGTCCAGCCATTGAAGAAAATCAAGACTACTCGCCAAATTGCAGCCAACAAAACTGATGTAGCTTGTGAACTGATTGTGACCCAATAATTCTGGACACTGTGGGGAAAATACAAACACATCTATCTATGTTCCTAGGAAGGGGACTCATAACAAGAATCCAGAGGGATATCTCTTTCACAAGGTTATGAAATTGTGATAATAAAGGCACATGACAAGTCTGAGGGTGGAGGCCATGGCTTAAAATATTTAGGTACTCATTCATTTAATGTGAATGCATGTGCATGAGTGTATGTATGTGTGCCATAAGTAGGGTTAGAAGACGATATTAAATCTCCTGGAACTGGAGTTGAGGTGGCGAATTACGGGCTGCAAAGTATGAACAGGGACATGAACATGGGTCCTCTGCAAGACAAGTAGGTACTCTTAACCATCAAAACAAATCCTAGTGGTCAGTAGTTCTTGATAGAATTGTTTAAAAAGAATTAATAATAAAAACATTTGAAACAAGTCTATTATCAAACATACAAATTGAAGTCTTTGATTTCCATGTCAAAAGTTTCTTCGATCAATACTTCATAAACCTTTATTTATTTATTTATTTATTTATTTATTTATTATTTATTTATGTGTGCTTGCTTATTTATTTATGAATCCTAGTCATAAACTTACTTTGTAGTCTAGGTTACCCTCAAATTAAAACCCCTCCTGCCTCACCCTCTGTAGCATTGGGAGTACAGACTATTTTCTCCCTTCCTGCCCTTGGATCTCTTTTATAGCCAGTTGTAGTATGTTGATAAAAAATTGTCAAAATGACTTTGAAATGGACAGCATCTGCCCTGTGGAGTGACACAGGGGAAAGAAAACGAGATTAGGCCAACTGGCTTAATTTTACTTTTATATGCATGGCACAATACCAGACCATCAACAGAACAACACTCTTCGGTGCTATACAGCTCTAGAAAAGGCACTGTAAGACTGATTAAGTACATTTGCATAATCACTTTTCTTTAGTAGAAAAATAGGGCATTTAAAGACACAAATGTATCTGCAAAGACAAAACTGCTGACAGAATGACCTGGGAGACTCCTGATGCTGGATAATCAATTTGCCATTTATAATTGCCTTAAAGTTTATTGTCATTGTGAAACTGTCCCCCTGTCTGCTGCATAAAGGACAAGGGGGAGGGGCAGTGAAAATTAACATTGTTTTTATTCCTAAACCTCTGAACTATGGGAAGTGATGAATTAAAAGAATCATAAGATTGATTTACCAAAAGGTTTGTTCCTGCATAAAACAGGGCAGGTCTGTATGTGTGCTGTTATTGTGACTTTATAGACTCTAGAATTCCTGTGAGACAGACGTCTGGGCACACATGTGGGGAATTGCATTGATTCTGTTAATTGAGGTGAGAAGGCCCACCTACTGTGCATAGCATTCGTGATGGCTATTCTTGGTTGTCAGCCTGACTACATCTAGAATTAACTAAAACCCAAAAATGGCTGGGCACACCTGTGAGGGACTTATTTATTTTTTGCTTAACTGGATCATTGGACATGGGAAGACCCACGTCTAATGCAGATCTTTGAGGTGAGAAGGCACACCCTTAATGGAGATCTTTTCATGTAGGAAGGCTCAAGTCTAGTCTGAGCCACACCTTCTGCTCGAAGCCTATAAAAGGACATGGAAGAGGGGAGCTAATTTTCTTTGCCTGCTTCCTCTCTCTCTTGTTAGCCAAGACTACTCCTTCACTGGCATTAGAGCCTACTTCTTAGGGACTCTGGTCTGTCTTGAAGATCAGCTGAGACAACCAGCCTGTGGACTGACAACTACTGAATTCATGAGCAGTCACTGTTGAATCAGCTGGACTATAGCCTGTAAGTCATTCTAGTAAATTGTGTGTGTATGTGTGTGTGTAAGTTCTGTTACTCTAGAGTCTAGGGAATCTTGACTAATGACACCCTACACTCATCCTTCTATTCTGATAGTGGTTGGCTTGTGGCCAGCTGCCTCAAGATCCCTACACTCTGACTTCCCCACCATAATTAACCCTGCCTTGATCTGTGACTCAAAATAAGCTCTTGCTCCTTTAAGTTGCTTTTGCCAGAGTATTTTATTACAGCCACAGGAAACGTAGACAGTTATGTGGGGCTTGTGAAAGATGTGTTACTAATGACACTGACGTTATCATGTAGTGTGATTTCTGTTTACATAGTCAATGCTTTGTTAAGCTGCCTACATTTCTGATGTGCAACCCTTTATCTTCTAGTTATCTCAGTTCCCAAAACCTGGACAAGTTCTCTAGGGAACTCCAAGATTTCTCACTCTTCTGTTATAAAAGTTATTCCATTCTACCCTCCACCCCAATATGGTTTCTGACAAATGTATTGTCTTCCTCTTCATCTCCCTTCTTAAGGGCAGCTGATGAGATTTACAGCTTTCTCATCCATACCTGAGTTATTATTGTTTTAAATTCTAATAAATTTGTCCTCAAGCTTTCTTCTGAGTCCATGCTGTTATCAACATGACCAACAAGCCTGAGAAGGGACCTCTAATTTTCCTGGCAACACTTGACACACTAGATGGAGTACTCCCAAATTTCTGGAACCATCAGATACTATAGAGTACTTGGTCTTGGTAGACTATACATGCCATGGTTGTGAATAGATGGATTGTTATAAGGCCAGGGATGTCTTAGTTCCTTTGGTAGCCAAATACTTTTACTTTGTGTATGTGTGTATGTGTGTGTGTGTGTGTGTGTGTGTATACTGGGGCTAGAATCACACTAGCCCTGATTTCAACCTTTCTGCTTCAACTCCTTAGAGTCATAGGCCAGTTAGAGTTAGCTCCTCTTCTCTGACAGATCTCACAAGCTGTGACTAGTTGATACCAATATCTCCAGCCAAACAGTAGGCTTCCAGCCTTCACTACCTCAATGAAAAGCATTCCATGTGATAACATATGAACTCACAGCAGAGATCACTCCCTTATTTCACCCTGCCCCATCAACGTTTTTGTTCTTGGGACATGTGCTGATCAACTTCCTTTTTGTTTGGCGACTACAAAAAGTTTATACAATCTCTTCTATAGTGAACCAATCATTCAGGGTCTCTGTTCCTGGTGCAGGCTTACTCATACCTGGTTCACAACTAACTGTTTTCTTGTCTCCTTCAAAGCAGAGACATTATCTTATGTCAACAGGAACTAAGTAAAAATTGGAGTACTCTGTCATAAATGATTCAAGGTACATCTAAAAAACATTTCCGTGAACTGGCTTGCCAATGCATTTGTCATTCAAAGAATAATCAGAAGGAATTGAATGTACTTTCTCAGTGTGGGGTATGTGAGATAAAAAAAATCTGAAACATTAAAGACTGCTTGTGTTTACCATCCAGCACCTACAGCCTGCAGAATCCCTCCCAAGTAAATTTCTTGCTCATTCTTATAACGAACATTTGTTTTTAAAAGAATAAGAAATGGAAGTCTTCAAAGAAAGCACAGAGAAAACCCATATCTTCAACTGTCCCATTACTTAGAATTGGAATTCATATTATGTTCCCCGGATATGATATAATTTCCATTCTTTTCTTTTTTCTCCCTAAAGTCTCTAGTTTACTTTATTTTCATTTTTGAAATTCTTTACTTCTCTTCATAAACCATATCCTCCCATTACATTTCCCTATGACTGGGGCTAAGAACTACTGATAGGCCCTGAGCCATTCAATTTGAACTTGTTATTTCTGGTACTACTCCTTGACCTCATCTCTGCCTGACCATGAATACTTTCTGCAATTCCCTCTGACTTTGTGACTGGACTCTAAGCTTCAGTTCCTTCCCAGATGGACTTATACTGGTGCCTCATGTCATTCTGCAGTGGCTCCTTTGCCTTTGGTACTTGCAAAGTACCAGGCACTGCAGCTTGGACTCTGACTACCAAGGCATCCTGGGACAGAAAAGACCTGAAACTGGAAATTAACAGTGTCTCTACTAATACAATCTAAGAAACTCCTCATGCTTTAAAGCATGGCAAATAGCTGTCTATCTTTATGTTTATCATTGTTTGATGTTTCCCTTCAACTCCAAAGTAGGATACTTCTAGAATGTGATGTGCTTGTTAACTCAGTGGTCTCCTTCTGTAAACACTGTCACCTTCAATAAATGGAGATGGGCACAAAATTTTTGCCTTCTTTCAATTTTTTTGCCACTCTGTCAGGACATATGACCTCCCAGTTGCATCTATGGGAGCAGTCCAGGTTACCAAGAAGATACTGAATTCACCGGCTGTTTTCCCACTAGGAACACAAAGCTCTCTTGATTACAGATTCAAGTGATATTAAAGGCCTAAGCAAGAAGGTATGAAAGATTCCCTCTCCTGAGAGGATGTATGTCAGCCTTAAGCCTTACTGTGAACAGACATAACATCAGGTCTGTATATATTCCCAAACTTGTTCTCTGTGGTATGCACTGGTTACTGAGAATACAAAAATAAGGCACACCCCTAACCTTATCACCCGGCAGGGGAGTGGAATATGATTTATGATGGTTCCTGTTTAGCAAGGGGTTTAAATGCTCCTCACAATATTACACTTTCTTTCTCTTTCTTGTATAGCTCCTTGCCAACAGATCATTATTTAGGTTATAATAGGCTTCAAGGCCCCCTCCCTCTAGAATCTCCTCATTCTGCTAAGGCAAAATTCCATTCCCATAGTGGTGATCAGCATGGCCTCTGCTGTATGGTGGAATTCAATGATACATGATAGGAATACTGGAAAGACTACTGGGTGGACTGGCAGAGTGGGTTGGGGGTGCTCTACACACTCTTACAAAGGACCCTATGTCAGGGATTTTCACAGAGGTAGGTGTAGATATCGGTCATGGAAAGCCCATGCTTAGAGTACACAGTCAACCTGAAATCATAAGAGACCCAAAGGACAGGAAGTAACTGATGGCATTCATGAATTTCTAATTGAGCGAAGCCTCAGCTGCTGCTGCTGTGCTGTGTGGGGTATAAATTCCTCATTTTTAAAGTCATTTAGACAGTGTCCAATCATATCCAATCATGTTTCACCATAGGAACCCTGGCTGTTTTAATTTATCTTCATTTTATAAAGCAGCCAAGGTAAGAGTGTCATTGAAAGGTAAATTCAAGCAGGGTTTGTTTATTTCCGAAGTTTATTCCACCACTCAATTTTCTTAGGTCTGTGTGTAATTTAAAAAAAATGATAAAAGCTTGCGGTTGCTACAGTCTAGTGAGAGAGAGAAGGATGAAAGAAGAGAGTGGGTGGACTCAAGTCTTAGGTGACTCATGATTGGTCTATAAGGTACAGCTAGGCTTTTTCTGCAGCCAAGAAAGTGTATGGGAGAAGAAGAGAATAATTATTCAAGATCTGAATGAAATAATTTAATTTGTCAGATTATTAGAGTAAGTAAATCTAATATTTTTCCACATTAATACTCAAATCTTGCATTTTATTCTAAGTTTGATAAGGATATTATAAACTAAGCAATGATGCAGAATATAGCTGCTTTTATATAGAACCATTATCTTCCAAATTCTTGAATATTGGCCAATTTTATGAACCAGCTAATGTGTATGTTGAAATGACTATGTAGAGTTCTGCTCTGGGAAAGCCTTTTATGTTGTTGTTACGCTGTTTGTTTGTTTTTTGTTTTGTTTTGTTTTGTTTTGTTTTCTCCTTGAGTCATTGGGATTGATTCCTTAGAGAGAAGCACTAACCTAAAGCACAGTCACTTCAGGGTCACTGCCAAGGCTGCCCAAAACTCTCAAAATTCATAACCAGCTCGTTCTACCCATGGTATTTTATCAATCTAATGTATTTTTCCTTTTGGGTCCATCTTCATGTTTAGTGAGATATAGTAACAGGGAGAGAGGAACTAACAGTCAGAGCGTGACAAACTGATTCATTTCTCATGCTGTACGGATTTAATTTCTTAGTCCCTTTGAAGGTTCAGAAGGAAACCATCCACTTTTTGAAAGTCTTCTTGCTTGGATTAGAGTTTGTGCCTCAGAAACACAAGTTCTGAAAATGCTCCAAGAAAAGTAGAGTGGTGATAGGGTGGCTTAGGATTACCTGGGTCATACTGTCTTTCTTCTTACAGTCAGAACTCAGACCTACCAGTGCCACTGTCTGCTTGTGCCCAGCTCTGCTGAGGCCCACATGAACAGGAGCCCTCCTTGTGCTACTGCGAGCATACTACACCTATGAAATAGACATTTGTAAAGCTCCTATTTATTTCAGAATTGGAGATGAAGTACAAGTATCCAAGACAGCAGACAGGCAAGGAGCTTGCACTCCACAGTTAAAATCTAGCTTATTTCTTAGCTATTGGTTTTCAAATTTAACTGGATTTTGCATTAGGCTTTGTGTGGAGATTATATATACATATGTACATATATATATATGTATATATAATCTCATTTGGGGTGTTTGAATTTTTATAACAGAGATGTTCACATTTATTCAAAGGCCTCTGGGGAGTAGGAATGCTGTATTCATTTTGTGTATAATTAAAGCAGCACCCCTCCTACTAGTATACAAAACAAAGGCGTATTTTTGAACCATAAATCATAAAAGGGCTTTTCAGGCAAAACCCTGAAAGCCTATGGAAATTGTTTCCTCCTTCCCTCCCTCCCTCCCTCCCTCCCTCCTCCCTCCCTCCCTTCCTCCCTTCCCTCCCTCTCTTCCTCCCTTCCTTCCTCTCTTCTTTCTTTTCTCCCTTCTTTCCCTCCCCTCCTGATTATATGTTATTCTCCTCAATTCTCCCACAGGAGAGGGAATACTTTGTCTTGAACTTGAAAAGTGTAATGAGGTAAGAATTTATTTGATCTAACTCAAATTTGTGCCATGCAGACCATGGCATGATAATAACTCAAAAGACATAGCAAGAAAAACAAGTATACTACTCAAGATCACGACAGAAGCTAGAGGCAGCTGATGATACTAGAATCAAATAATGAGTCGGAATTAATCAGAAATCATGTTATGTAAATTAGATACATACGTCGGAAGAGACTGACTTGAACTCGTTTTTCAGAAAATAGTCAGAGGGCTGGGGGTGTCACTCATTGGTAAAGCATTTGCCTAACATGAGTGGCTCCAGACTGCATGCCTAGTAAAACAGGAGGAAAGGTGAGTCCTTCTATTTCCTAGTAGCTAAAGGTTACACCTCCTCAGAACTCTTAGGCATTAATGTGTGATTACCTGTCATAGTTTTTATTAATGTACAATCACTGTAGAAAATGATGGGCTTCATTATGACAATTTCATGCATGGTTGTCATGGTTATACTTTGATCATACTTTGATTTTCTTTGTCCCATTAGCCCTCTCTTGTCTTTCTCTCCTTCTCTTTCCTCCTAGTCCCCTTTTAGCTCCCAGAATAGTGCCCCATATGGCTTCGGGTGTGAATTCTTAAACTGTGGATTTCACAGATGATACATGGTAATCTCAAGTTTCATTCATTTTCTTGAGAAAAACAACATTTTGTTCTTCTTTACAGTCAAAGGTACTCCTTTGTGTTTAAACACCAAGTTTGCTTTAGCTAGACTGAGTCCACATCTTGGCTACTGCAGAGTGCCTCAGGACACACTGATGTCAGGACCTTCTCTTGTATGCTGAGTTGGGTTTCTTCAGGCATACACCTAAAAAGATATAACTAGACAAAAAAGTGGTTCTGTTTTCAGATTCCATTGAAGATGTAAGTGAAGGCCAAGAAATTAATTCGTGTAAAAAAGACTTTGCTGAAATGCAGTCTATGAAAAGAAACCATCAAGGGAATTTTGAACTATATTATTGTGTGTTCCAATGTTGAATAATTTTCCCATAAGTATTATTGTGATATCATAAGCAATTGCATATTATTAGGGTGTTAGTAACTATATGTAATTAGTTTCAGACTAAAATTACTGATGGATATTCAGCTATAGAATTAAAAATCTATGTTGGAAGATAGAAGTGGAAATATCTTTGTGAAACATACTCTAAGAAGTAACAGATAAATGTTCTTTTCTAGATTTGGGTAGAACTTTTCACAAAAATCATTTGGAAATGATGCCTCATAGCATGAGACCCAAATTGCTATTAAACTACTTTTTCCCCATGAAAAAGGAACCAGGGCTCATTGTGTCTGTGCATGTGCTTGCGTGTATGCATATGTGTAAATGTGTGTGGGGGGGAGCATGGGGGGGATCAGGGAGATGGAGTCTGACTCTGCCTGAATACAGGTGAGTCTTAAAGGCAAAGCATTTTTTAAAGATTACAAGTCCTGTCAACAAGCTCCATAAAAGGGACAACAGAGGCACTTGAACATTAGAGGGAGAGAACAAATCATCCATCAAAGGAAAAACACACATCCGTGTAATATGCAGAAAGATACAGAGCGATATGCTCCAGGATGGCAGAAGAGAGGATGCATATCCAGTTAGTATGGATGCCTAATCACTGTGCCATTGCAGACACATGGGAAGCAAAGAATCTAAATACAAATACTGGAAGAATTTTTTGGATATCAAAGAATTACCATTACATTTCTCATAATGAAAATTCCATATGTACAAACTTTAGACACATTTTTAAAAATTCTGTCCTTAGTATGTGATAAAAACAAGACTTTATTGTAAGTAGTATCTTTTCAAGTTGCAGCTCCTTAGATTAAGTTTTAAAAGTTTATTTTTCTTTTCTTTTCTCTCCCTCTTCTTTTTGGAGATAGGGTGTCAGTCACCATGTAAGTCTGGCTGACCTGGAACTCAGTATATATCTAGGCTGGCCTGGAACTCTCAGAACTCTGTCTGCCTCTGTCTCTCAAGTGCTAGGTAGGATTAAAGGCAGTTACCATCACACAAAGGAAAACAAAAACTGTATTTTTAATTTGGCATTTGATACACTTCCTTGAACTTGTGTTAAAAAAAAAAGACATCCACGCAAATTGTGACATTCTTTCCAGTTGTAATTCTAGGTCACAGGTCACAGTTGCACTGGCAAGATCTGTGACTTTGTTACTAACAGAAATCACAGCTATTAAACAATTTATTCTAATTGTTGCACATGTCAGAACACAGTGCTTACATACGTTTAAAATTTGTTAACAAAAATATATGTTACTTTAGAATAAATTATTTTAATAATTATTAAAATATCAGTGAATTTTATTTTTTTAATGCTAGATAGTTTATTTCATATAGTTACATCTGAGAAGAGTCCATAATCATCACCTAGTTTGCAATAGGTCAGTAGTACCAAAGTTGAGAACCCATTAAGAAGGGGAAAATCCTTTATTAAAGGATGATAAACACGGATGGCTGGTGTGTGCTGTTTGTTTGCTTGTTTCTAGCAGTGCCAGTAGTAAGACTCTTAATGAGCTGAATCCAAGGAGTGGATTCAGAGTGGACACTCTTCTATTAGTATGACATTGTGCTTTTATTTGTTATTAGGGGCTTTTTATGTTTGTTTGTTTGTTTGTTTGAGATAAAGTCTCACTATGAAGCCTTGTTGTCCTGGAAATTGCTCTATAGACCAGGCTGACCTCAGACTAATAAAGATCTGTCTGTCTGTGCACATCCCTTTCTTAAACTTATGAGGCCTATGGTGGTCTTAAAGTAGGACTGAAAACTCTCTCAGATTTTCCATTGAGGGCCTGGCTGTGTCCCTCTCTATGGACCCAGGTAGACTCATGACTTCCAACAATTTGCAGAAATAATAGATCTCACTGAGCTTTAGAAGCCAAGTTGCAAAACCATGGTAAACGTTCTCCTGATTTTGAGTCTTTGCTCTGGCAGTGCAGAGTCCATGTAGTAAGGCTACCTTCTCTGGGGTTGCCATGATACAGGGAAACCCAGGCTGTGCAGTGCCGCCTCTTTCAGATAACAGGCTCTGAGTCATTTCTGTTGAACTGAAAGACATGTAGGAGATAATAACAGAAGGTTCCATCACAGAAGTGGTTTGTGTCATCTCTCATAGTCTGATACTATTCCCAGGAGAAATCTAAGAGACCCGAGGAACACAGATGCGCTGTACCCTCCTTCCCTGGTCAAATTACTGACTCAGTATGGGCATTATTTTATGTCATTCCATTGGATTGGTTTGCTATGTGGCAATGAGAGACTAGAATGAGGCTTAGGATGAGTCAAGCAACAATTAATTTTGTGGCAGGAGTTTTTCTTAGTAGACAGCACCAGTAGGTAAAAACAGGTCACAAATGGTATGCAAGCTGTGTGATTATCACAAGCCTCTAAACTGCAATGCTGTGGAACTCACATACTTCAGTACTAACTAGATGGTTTCAGACTCTGTAGATGAGCCCATTCTGGCTGTCTCAAGGTTACAATGCTACCTTTGCTCAAGCCTGTTTCTCATTTAGTATAGGAACAACACACATGTGCTTGAGATTGGAGCAAAGGATATATCAGGGAAGCCTAGAGAAATGAGCTCTGACCTGTCACTCATGGGCAGATTGAAATTTTCTTACACGCCATATGTCTATCCAGTACTTGAATCTCTAACTTTATGTGTATCGCCGCAGCACAAACTGAACAGGCCCAGACCAGGTCCACCACTGTGTCTATACAACTTCGAAGGTATGAGGCCCATCCACCTTCCTCAGACACCAAATATCACTCTTCAGTTAGGAAGTAATCCTTTTGTTAGGATTGCAAAGCAGGGAAAGTATTGTTTGTTTTTCAAAGCTTTTCTTTTTTAAACCAGCAAGCTGATTTTCTCCAAGGACATTTTAAAGCTTGTGATTAGAGATAAAAACTTCTTTCTTTTCTGATGATTTACCAAAACCCTTGCCAATGTTCACGTTAGGATCAATGTAAGACATTGTTTTCTCTTACATATTTTTTTATAAGTTTGCTACTAAATCTGTCACTTAGAAAATGTCTGTTTATTTATCCAAAGCCCTGTTACACTTTGTATGAACAGTCCTTTGTCTCTCGGGAGTCTCTGAGGGCATAGAGAACTTGGTAGGGTTGCCAATCATTGGCTTTGGTCTCTTTTGTGGTGTTGGATATAGGACAAGGCTTCCTGAACACTAACAGGCATTTGAACCATATTCTCTTTGGAAATGCCTGTATGTTCACTGTTCACTAAATTCCTATTACTCAAAATTCCATGGGTCGGAAAACATCAGATGCTGCTACAGTTTAGGAGACTTGAAAACAACACAAACTGTACAGAGGAGATGGCACAACTTCACAAATACACACAGGGTGGTTTCTACCTGGAGAAGTCAGCAAAGCAACCCAAGTCCCCAGAGGCCATGCCCAGAACAAAGGAAACATTTGCTTCCCAACAGCAGAAACTAGAAAGCCTAGTGGAACCTGCCAATGAACAGAAATTGCACTGTACCTGTGAGGTAGGTGTTGTGTGAAGAATTGATGAAGTAGTGAGACAGGGGCTGAGACATGTCTTCGTTCAAATCCAGTTTCTCAGGTGAAACAACTCCATTTTCTTCTCCACTCAGGTAGCGCATGAATCCATCCACTGACATCTGCCCTGGAGAAAATGGATTTAGAGGCATGTGAGTGAGAGACTCAGCATTCTGATACTCTGTGGTTACTGGTGAGGTCAGCTTGCACTAGTTCACCCTAAACAAACAAAACCTGCTCTGCAGTATCCAAGGAGAAGACAGAGGACATAAGTTTTGTCTTAAAATGGATACACCCTTGTCTTGAATCATGCTGTGTATCTCCACATGAATTAAGGAAAGATTATTCTGATGCTTCCCTGACTTTTCAGATGATTTAAATATAACAGTGGACATCAAGCTCATAAATTAAAAAAAAGAAAGGTTAACTCTGGGTAAATCACCTTAGAGATGGTTTTCCAAATTTTCCATTAAGAATATAATTACTTTTATTTTTATAATAAAAATAATGAACAATTATTTAACTTTAAATTAAAAGTGTTCAAATTATTTTTCCCTTACATAAAATAAAGGTAGCAACACACGATTCACGCTTTGCATAACACACCGAAAGCATATGGAAGGAAAGGTGAGAGCTCTGGGGTTTTTATTCACAAGTTTATTTCAGATAGAAAAATATAACTTGCACGTTATGATTCAACTCAGAAATTTGTGTTTTCTTATAACGTTTTGAGGTAGATAGTGCTAAACATTGAGACTATTGTTTTACTTCAGCATTACGGATGTAAAATTCAGATAGAATTTACATAGTTAGAGAGTACAATCTGAAGCTGCATTGCAAGTACCCAGATAATCCCTAGTCTCTGCTTAACAGACATGCAGAGCCTGAACCACAGTGTGTTGCTTCAACTCTAACAGTCTAAGCTTCAAAATGACAGCAAATGAGTGGGAAATGAAGGTGGTGTCAGTGAAGGTTAGGGGTAGCATATCTTATGATCTAATAGCAACAGTTTTATGTTCATTTAAAAGGGCTGTATCTTCATAGAAGAAATTTAGCCGTTGAGATGAGCAGAGAGAAAGCAAACACTTTTCTAAACATGTAATTGTTCCTTCAGAAGAACAGATTTTGGAAGCTTTGCTAGGTACCATCAAAAAGAGAGTGTGTGAGTGTGCGTGTGTGTATGTGTGTGTATTTTAATAGAATGTAAATATATGCATACATATCTAACATAGTTCAGTAATTTCTTCTGAATTAAATGAACAATACATCATAAATATTTTATCCCCAAATTCTTTAAGATCCGTGCTTAACTTGAACTCTTAAAATATATACCTACTTATATTTTATATATTATAAAACGTAAAAATATAAGATTAAGCAATAGTCTATTATTATCAGTTATTAAATTTGTTTCAATTATTTTTAAGTATAAATGACACTGTATTAATTGCATGGCAGTTAAATATTTATACACATACTTAATTCCTTTGCTAGCTGCATTGGCATAAACAGAGTTATTGATTTAGAATATATATGTCATTAAAGGTTTTTAGTTAGGATCAGTAAATTTTTTTAGGCGAGCTATTTATAAACAGCAGATTTAACCATAACATTTTACTACAGTACATGTTTTCACACCTAATATGTTTTTCAAGATAACTGATACAAAATCCTGGGAATACTATAGTTAAGTCATTGTTAATATTATTCAGGAATGAATGAATGAATGAATGAATGAATGAATGAATGAAAGCTTGACTACTGGTTCTCTAAAGAGACTGCCTATTCTATGAAAGTGACTTTTTTTTTTACATTTTTATCATCATCATCATCATTACCATCATTGTTACTGTCTGTGTGCATGCATTATGTGGGGGCTTAGATACATATGCCAATATGCCATGGATTTTTTTTTTTTATCTTTACACGAGTTCCAGGGGCTGAACACAGGTCCCCAGGCTTCCTCATCAAGCACTGGCTAAATTATTTTGCCAGAGCAGAAAGAAACATCTAAACAAATGTTTGAATAAAAACAAGAATTTGCACCACAAACTGCTAAAACTGGACTCCAACGTGGATCTGATCATTTTTGTAAGATAACATGGAGAAGTAGCAAGAAGTCTCTTAATTGGAGATGAAAAGGATGATATAAAGGCTTTAATTGGCATGTTTGTGACCTACAGCAGAGATTCGCCTGCAGGCTATGCTTGTGTGTGACCGATCTTCAACAGGCACCATCACCTCTATGCTCAAATACCCATCACTTAACACAGCAACCATCCTGGTCATGTGTCCATCAGGGAGATCAAAACAAGCCTTGATGGGAGGATACATACATCCCTTCAACTGATCATGAATTTCATAAGTAAACCAGTCAGCTTAGTGCTAAAGCTATTTCTATAGATAATTCTAAAATATTTTGGATAGGACTCTTAAGGTAAAATTTCATAAGAGATTCAATTTTTTCCATCTTTCAGTTTTCTGTGATTATTGTGGTTTGCTAAATATTACTTTATCTTGTCTGCATCCTTCCCTTCCTCTGTTCCTTTCCTCTCTCTTCACCTTCTATTCATTTAACAATTTATTTAGCATATGCTGCAGACACAGACAGGTAAAGCTCAGGAAATGCAGACAGATAGCCTGCCTTCAAGGAGCTCACGTTCTGCCAGAGAGAAAACCTTTTCACCCTTTGAACATCCACTGGCACCACAATGTGTACAATTCCAGCTCTGCCATTTCTGGGATTTTCTATGATGCTCTGCACCTCATCAGATTAATTCTTTTACATGATTAGAGCCATTCAAGTTAGAAAATAAATTTCTTTAAAAGTAGAGGGTCACCCAGCACAATAGTACTTGATCTTTTTATCTCATGCAAATAGTAGCTTCATATGACTCTGTCTCTCATTGGGGCCACCCCTTAGAGTTCAAGAAGTCAACTCCATGCTAGGAAAGGATGGTAATATAACTTCTGGATAGGTGTGAATGCCAGGGAGTAGGTGTTTACTGTAGTTCCCAGGTTAGTGGATGCTTGGGTATACATTCCTTTTAATGGAATAAGTTTCGATAAAATATATGTCAATAGGGTAGAGGTGGCAAATTAGTTTTTAAAAGAAAGATTCATTACATTTTATGTGTCTATATGTGTATATACACATGAGGCAGTGCTGACAGAAGTAGAGGTATAAGATCCCCCTAGAGATAGACTTACAGGTAAATGAGCTACTCAATGTGGGGCTCAGAACCAAATTCCCATCCTCCACAAATGTAGTATGTGAAGAATGTCACCTTTGAAGTATCTTTCTAGGCAAATTTAAGGTCAGCATCTTGACCTATGCATTGTTATTAATACATTAAGAGAACCTGTGCTGAGACTGAACTCTGTGATTAATTTGAGACTTTGAACCTTGTTTGTGAATAATTTTGTTGTCTATATTAACTACAGGACACAAAATGAAGGTTATGTAGTGTATAAATGCCGTCTTCCAATGAAACCATTATAATTAAGATCAATGGGCAATTTACAAAACAACGTGTTAAAATTTCATTCATTCATTAGTAAGAAGGTCAGAGATATGATAAAACCAGTTTAAAGAGGCTATAAACCACTAACTCATCTATCTATCTATCTATCTATCTATCTATCTATCTATCTATCTGTTGTAGTAATTATTTAAAACTGGTCACTTGTTAATCCAACAAGCTGCAGTGGCTCTGCCTAGCTCAGTCGCCATGTTTCTTGGCCTGAGGACACGTGCAGCAGCTAGAACTGGCCTGCCAGAAACACCAGCCCTGCCACCCACTAGATGCCAGTGTGAGAGATAGCTCTGCCAATATTCCACTCTGTCTCCACAAGGCAGGGCATTACCCAGACCATTCCACCATCCATGCAGGCCCAGTAAGAGAATGAGACTCTAATTCTTATAGAATAATAAATAGTTTTATATGTTTGATAATGATTAATAACAAGATGCCCATGCAAAGAGAGTTGTATCCCAATTAGTTAACTTAATTATAAGTTTATAAGTTGTTCCCCATGAGTGCTCTCCATACCTGTGTGGTTCTCCATCCTCCTACATCTCTGCCCTCTCTAGCTCCTCTTCTTCCTTTTTTCTCTTCCTCTCCCAACTCATCCTCTTCCTCTCCTTATTCCTCCCACCTTAGCTCCTCCTATATCTCTACATCCATCCATCCATCATCTATCTATCTATCTATCTATCTATCTATCTATCTATCTATCTAATTTATCTATTATCTATCTTTTTAAATTTTAATTAAAACTTAATAATTAAAATAGGAAAATATGCCTGTTAACTTTTTACAAGTTTTCATACCAAGATTTGAATATAGTATCTTACACATGCTAAGCAAGTATTCTACCGCTGGGCTATCTGCCTAGTGTCTTTGTCAGTAAAACCAAGCTGAATACCAAAATTAAACACAGACATGAGTAAAATTGCTAAATTAAATACAAATCTAGTTAAGAATCTACATATCAGCCTTTTAGATAATGTTTTACTGTTATTGTTTCATAAAAATCTAATATTTTAATTTGCTTCTTCCCCTCCCCCCTGTTTTGGTGCTGAACATTGAATCAAGGCCTCACTCATTAAAAGCATTACAAACAGGCATTGAAACACTGAGCTATGATTGCAGACCCTTAGCATAATATTAAATGCAGGTCACAGTCAGAAAACAATTTAGGAGTTTAGATGAGTTGGTGCTTCTGAAGATTATTTATGTTAAACAAAAAATCCCCAGGGAAGGGCATTTTCTAATTTTATTTTAAATTTTTACTTAGTATTATTAGTGAGTGTGCATATGTATGAATGCAGGTGTGGGCAAGTGTGTGCCAGGATTTAGTTCTTTTCTTCCACTGAGGGTTCTAAGAATCATACTGAAGAAGACAGGCTTGCAGTGGGAGAATGATTTTACCTACAGAGACATCTTGCTGGATTACACTTATCTAATTTTAAATAAGAATAATACATAGGTTTGCAGAAGAGCCAGACAAAAAAAATGCCAAAAAATGTGAGTGATCAGATACTTTCCACTCCAGAGCTTAACCTGTTAATAACAGGAACAAGTAGTCAAGATTCTTGTTGTACCCAGTGAATGCGTAGAGATATGGGAAAGTCAAGAGATGCCACTGTGAAAATTAGCATTAGTCAATGTATAATATAGAAGGTAAGTCAGTTAAAGGATCAGGAGTTCAAATTCAAAATATACTTCATACTTTGTACATTGTGTGAAAAAAATGTCTTTGACTGTTCAATGTGTGGGGGCAGAGAACAGACTGTTAGACTTTCTTTCCTTCCAGGTAACCTATAGTGGAAGAATGCTATTATCATTGACTTATAACCATCAGCATTAAAAAAAAATCTTTCACTGTTTGTTTGTGAAATTTTTCCATTTATTTTCATAGTCCATGGAGGAACACAGAAGGTGGAAAACATTGAGAACTGATGTAGGAAGAAGCTAGACACTAATTCATTGGGAGAACATTTCCTAACAGGTACAAAGCCTTGAGTTCAGTTCTTCCCATCCCCAATGTAAAACCAAACCAAACCAAACCAAACCAAACCAAACCAAACCAAACCAAACCAAACCAAACCAAACCAAACCAAACCAAA